>NW_027364334.1:0-254709 GCF_046119375.1 Phyllobates terribilis
GTAAATGCACAAACAGTAATTTCTCCGCATTGCAAGGTGCAATTCTGAAATTTTTTGCTTTTTCCTGCTCCTCTTAGCATGATAAAGAAGATTCAAAGAGAGTGAGATGCCAGCTCCTTTCATTCAGTCAGTAGCTTCAATCATTTCTGGACGTTTTTCAATGGCAAAAATCAATGAATATTGTAAATGCACAAACAGTAATTTCTCCGCATTGCAAGGTGCAAGTCTGAAATTTTTTGCTTTTTCCTGCTCCTCTTAGCATGATAAAGAAGATTCAAAGAGAGTGAGATGCCAGCTACTTTCATTCAGTCAGTAGCTTCAATCATTTCTGGACGTTTTTCAATGGTAAAAATCAATGAATATTGTAAATGCACAAACAGTAATTTCTCCACATTGCAAGGTGCAATTCTGAAATTTTTTGCTTTTTCCTGCTCCTCTTAGCATGATAAAGAAGATTCAAAGAGAGTGAGATGCCAGCTCCTTTCATTCAGTCAGTAGCTTCAAACATTTCTGGTATATGAATAACATGATGTTTTTCAATGGCAAAAATCAATGAATATTGTAAATGCACAAACAGTAATTTCTCCGCATTGCAAGGTGCAATTCTGAAATTTTTTGCTTTTTCCTGCTCCTCTTAGCATGATAAAGAAGATTCAAAGAGAGTGAGATGCCAGCTCCTTTCATTCAGTCAGTAGCTTCAAACATTTCTGGTATATGAATAACATGATGTTTTTCAATGGCAAAAATCAATGAATATTGTAAATGCACAAAGAGTAATTTCTCCGCATTGCAAGGTGCAATTCTGAAATTTTTTGCTTTTTCCTGCTCCTCTTAGCATGATAAAGAAGATTCAAAGAGAGTGAGATGCCAGCTCCTTTCATTCAGTCAGTAGCTTCAATCATTTCTGGACGTTTTTCAATGGCAAAAATCAATGAATATTGTAAATGCACAAACAGTAATTTCTCCGCATTGCAAGGTGCAATTCTGAAATTTTTTGCTTTTTCCTGCTCCTCTTAGCATGATAAAGAAGATTCAAAGAGAGTGAGATGCCAGCTCCTTTCATTCAGTCAGTAGCTTCAATCATTTCTGGACGTTTTTCAATGGCAAAAATCAATGAATATTGTAAATGCACAAACAGTAATTTCTCTGCATTGCAAGGTGCAATTCTGAAATTTTTTGCTTTTTCCTGCTCCTCTTAGCATGATAAAGAAGATTCAAAGAGAGTGAGATGCCAGCTCCTTTCATTCAGTCAGTAGCTACAAACATTTCTGGTATATGAATAACATGATGTTTTTCAATGGCAAAAATCAATGAATATTGTAAATGCACAAACAGTAATTTCTCCGCATTGCAAGGTGCAATTCTGAAATTTTTTGCTTTTTCCTTCTCCTCTTAGCATGATAAAGAAGATTCAAAGAGAGTGAGATGCCAGCTCCTTTCATTCAGTCAGTAGCTTCAATCATTTCTGGACGTTTTTCAATGGCAAAAATCAATGAATATTGTAAATGCACAAACAGTAATTTCTCCGCATTGCAAGGTGCAATTCTGAAATTTTTTGCTTTTTCCTGCTCCTCTTAGCATGATAAAGAAGATTCAAAGAGAGTGAGATGCCAGCTCCTTTCATTCAGTCAGTAGCTTCAATCATTTCTGGACGTTTTTCAATGGCAAAAATCAATGAATATTGTAAATGCACAAACAGTAATTTCTCCGCATTGCAAGGTGCAATTCTGAAATTTTTTGCTTTTTCCTGCTCCTCTTAGCATGACAAAGAAGATTCAAAGAGAGTAAGATGCCAGCTCCTTTCATTCAGTCAGTAGCTTCAATCATTTCTGGTATATGAATAACATGATGTTTTTCAATGGCAAAAATCAATGAATATTGTAAATGCACAAACAGTAATTTCTCCGCATTGCAAGGTGCAATTCTGAAATTTTTTGCTTTTTCCTGCTCCTCTTAGCATGATAAAGAAGATTCAAAGAGAGTGAGATGCCAGCTCCTTTCATTCAGTCAGTAGCTTCAATCATTTCTGGACGTTTTTCAATGGCAAAAATCAATGAATATTGTAAATGCACAAACAGTAATTTCTCCGCATTGCAAGGTGCAATTCTGAAATTTTTTGCTTTTTCCTGCTCCTCTTAGCATGATAAAGAAGATTCAAAGAGAGTGAGATGCCAGCTCCTTTCATTCAGTCAGTAGCTTCAATCATTTCTGGACGTTTTTCAATGGCAAAAATCAATGAATATTGTAAATGCACAAACAGTAATTTCTCCGCATTGCAAGGTGCAATTCTGAAATTTTTTGCTTTTTCCTGCTCCTCTTAGCATGATAAAGAAGATTCAAAGAGAGTGAGATGCCAGCTCCTTTCATTCAGTCAGTAGCTTCAAACATTTCTGGTATATGAATAATATGATGTTTTTCAATGGCAAAAATCAATGAATATTGTAAAAGCACAAACAGTAATTTCTCCGCATTGCAAGGTGCAATTCTGAAATTTTTTGCTTTTTCCTGCTCCTCTTAGCATGATAAAGAAGATTCAAAGAGAGTGAGATGCCAGCTCCTTTCATTCAGTCAGTAGCTTCAATCATTTCTGGACGTTTTTCAATGGCAAAAATCAATGAATATTGTAAATGCACAAACAGTAATTTCTCCGCATTGCAAGGTGCAATTCTGAAATTTTTTGCTTTTTCCTGCTCCTCTTAGCATGATAAAGAAGATTCAAAGAGAGTGAGATGCCAGCTCCTTTCATTCAGTCAGTAGCTTCAATCATTTCTGGTATATGAATAACATGATGTTTTTCAATGGCAAAAATCAATGAATATTGTAAATGCACAAACAGTAATTTCTCCGCATTGCAAGTTGCAATTCTGAAATTTTTTGCTTTTTCCTGCTCCTCTTAGCATGATAAAGAAGATTCAAAGAGAGTGAGATGCCAGCTCCTTTCATTCAGTCAGTAGCTTCAATCATTTCTGGACGTTTTTCAATGGCAAAAATCAATGAATATTGTAAATGCACAAACAGTAATTTCTCCGCATTGCAAGGTGCAATTCTGAAATTTTTTGCTTTTTCCTGCTCCTCTTAGCATGATAAAGAAGATTCAAAGAGAGTGAGATGCCAGCTCCTTTCATTCAGTCAGTAGCTTCAATCATTTCTGGACGTTTTTCAATGGCAAAAATCAATGAATATTGTAAATGCACAAACAGTAATTTCTCCGCATTGCAAGGTGCAATTCTGAAATTTTTTGCTTTTTCCTGCTCCTCTTAGCATGATAAAGAAGATTCAAAGAGAGTGAGATGCCAGCTCCTTTCATTCAGTCAGTAGCTTCAAACATTTCTGGTATATGAATAACATGATGTTTTTCAATGGCAAAAATCAATGAATATTGTAAAAGCACAAACAGTAATTTCTCCGCATTGCAAGGTGCAATTCTGAAATTTTTTGCTTTTTCCTGCTCCTCTTAGCATGATAAAGAAGATTCAAAGAGAGTGAGATGCCAGCTCCTTTCATTCAGTCAGTAGCTTCAATCATTTCTGGACGTTTTTCAATGGCAAAAATCAATGAATATTGTAAATGCACAAACAGTAATTTCTCCGCATTGCAAGGTGCAATTCTGAAATTTTTTGCTTTTTCCTGCTCCTCTTAGCATGATAAAGAAGATTCAAAGAGAGTGAGATGCCAGCTCCTTTCATTCAGTCAGTAGCTTCAATCATTTCTGGTATATGAATAACATGATGTTTTTCAATGGCAAAAATCAATGAATATTGTAAATGCACAAACAGTAATTTCTCCACATTGCAAGGTGCAATTCTGAAATTTTTTGCTTTTTCCTGCTCCTCTTAGCATGATAAAGAAGATTCAAAGAGAGTGAGATGCCAGCTCCTTTCATTCAGTCAGTAGCTTCAATCATTTCTGGACGTTTTTCAATGGCAAAAATCAATGAATAATGTAAATGCACAAACAGTAATTTCTCTGCATTGCAAGGTGCAATTCTGAAATTTTTTGCTTTTTCCTGCTCCTCTTAGCATGATAAAGAAGATTCAAAGAGAGTGAGATGCCAGCTACTTTCATTCAGTCAGTAGCTTCAATCATTTCTGGACGTTTTTCAATGGTAAAAATCAATGAATATTGTAAATGCACAAACAGTAATTTCTCCACATTGCAAGGTGCAATTCTGAAATTTTTTGCTTTTTCCTGCTCCTCTTAGCATGATAAAGAAGATTCAGAGAGTGAGATGCCAGCTCCTTTCATTCAGTCAGTAGCTTCAAACATTTCTGGTATATGAATAACATGATGTTTTTCAATGGCAAAAATCAATGAATATTGTAAATGCACAAACAGTAATTTCTCCGCATTGCAAGGTGCAATTCTGAAATTTTTTGCTTTTTCCTGCTCCTCTTAGCATGATAAAGAAGATTCAAAGAGAGTGAGATGCCAGCTCCTTTCATTCAGTCAGTAGCTTCAAACATTTCTGGTATATGAATAACATGATGTTTTTCAATGGCAAAAATCAATGAATATTGTAAATGCACAAACAGTAATTTCTCCGCATTGCAAGGTGCAATTCTGAAATTTTTTGCTTTTTCCTGCTCCTCTTAGCATGATAAAGAATATTCAAAGAGAGTGAGATGCCAGCTCCTTTCATTCAGTCAGTAGCTTCAATCATTTCTGGATGTTTTTCAATGGCAAAAATCAATGAATATTGTAAATGCACAAACTGTAATTTCTCCGCATTGCAAGGTGCAATTCTGAAATTTTTGGCTTTTTCCTGCTCCTCTTAGCATGATAAAGAAGATTCAAAGAGAGTGAGATGCCAGCTCCTTTCATTCAGTCAGTAGCTTCAATCATTTCTGGACGTTTTTCAATGGCAAAAATCAATGAATATTGTAAATGCACAAACAGTAATTTCTCCGCATTGCAAAGTGCAATTCTGAAATTTTTTGCTTTTTCCTGCTCCTCTTAGCATGATAAAGAAGATTCAAAGAGAGTGAGATGCCAGCTCCTTTCATTCAGTCAGTACCTTCAATCATTTCTGGATGTTTTTCAATGGCAAAAATCAATGAATATTGTAAATGCACAAACAGTAATTTCTCCGCATTGCAAGGTGCAATTCTGAAATTTTTTGCTTTTTCCCGCTCCTCTTAGCATGATAAAGAAGTTTCAAAGAGAGTGAGGTGCCAGCTCCTTTCATTCAGTCAGTAGCTTCAAACATTTCTGGTATATGAATAACATGTTTTTCAATGGCAAAAATCATTGAATATTGTAAATGCACAAACAGTAATTTCTCCGCATTGCAAGGTGCAATTCTGAAATTTTTTGATTTTTCCTGCTCCTCTTAGCATGATAAAGAAGATTCAAAGAGAGTGAGATGCCAGCTCCTTTCATTCAGTCAGTAGCTTCAATCATTTCTGGACGTTTTTCAATGGCAAAAATCAATGAATATTGTAAATGCACAAACAGTAATTTCTCCGCATTGCAAGGTGCAATTCTGAAATTTTTTGCTTTTTCCTGCTCCTCTTAGCATGATAAAGAAGATTCAAAGAGAGTGAGATGCCAGCTCCTTTCATTCAGTCAGTAGCTTCAATCATTTCTGGACGTTTTTCAATGGCAAAAATCAATGAATATTGTAAATGCACAAACAGTAATTTCTCCGCATTGCAAGGTGCAAGTCTGAAATTTTTTGCTTTTTCCTGCTCCTCTTAGCATGATAAAGAAGATTCAAAGAGAGTGAGATGCCAGCTACTTTCATTCAGTCAGTAGCTTCAATCATTTCTGGACGTTTTTCAATGGTAAAAATCAATGAATATTGTAAATGCACAAACAGTAATTTCTCCACATTGCAAGGTGCAATTCTGAAATTTTTTGCTTTTTCCTGCTCCTCTTAGCATGATAAAGAAGATTCAAAGAGAGTGAGATGCCAGCTCCTTTCATTCAGTCAGTAGCTTCAAACATTTCTGGTATATGAATAACATGATGTTTTTCAATGGCAAAAATCAATGAATATTGTAAATGCACAAACAGTAATTTCTCCGCATTGCAAGGTGCAATTCTGAAATTTTTTGCTTTTTCCTGCTCCTCTTAGCATGATAAAGAAGATTCAAAGAGAGTGAGATGCCAGCTCCTTTCATTCAGTCAGTAGCTTCAAACATTTCTGGTATATGAATAACATGATGTTTTTCAATGGCAAAAATCAATGAATATTGTAAATGCACAAAGAGTAATTTCTCCGCATTGCAAGGTGCAATTCTGAAATTTTTTGCTTTTTCCTGCTCCTCTTAGCATGATAAAGAAGATTCAAAGAGAGTGAGATGCCAGCTCCTTTCATTCAGTCAGTAGCTTCAATCATTTCTGGACGTTTTTCAATGGCAAAAATCAATGAATATTGTAAATGCACAAACAGTAATTTCTCCGCATTGCAAGGTGCAATTCTGAAATTTTTTGCTTTTTCCTGCTCCTCTTAGCATGATAAAGAAGATTCAAAGAGAGTGAGATGCCAGCTCCTTTCATTCAGTCAGTAGCTTCAATCATTTCTGGACGTTTTTCAATGGCAAAAATCAATGAATATTGTAAATGCACAAACAGTAATTTCTCTGCATTGCAAGGTGCAATTCTGAAATTTTTTGCTTTTTCCTGCTCCTCTTAGCATGATAAAGAAGATTCAAAGAGAGTGAGATGCCAGCTCCTTTCATTCAGTCAGTAGCTACAAACATTTCTGGTATATGAATAACATGATGTTTTTCAATGGCAAAAATCAATGAATATTGTAAATGCACAAACAGTAATTTCTCCGCATTGCAAGGTGCAATTCTGAAATTTTTTGCTTTTTCCTTCTCCTCTTAGCATGATAAAGAAGATTCAAAGAGAGTGAGATGCCAGCTCCTTTCATTCAGTCAGTAGCTTCAATCATTTCTGGACGTTTTTCAATGGCAAAAATCAATGAATATTGTAAATGCACAAACAGTAATTTCTCCGCATTGCAAGGTGCAATTCTGAAATTTTTTGCTTTTTCCTGCTCCTCTTAGCATGATAAAGAAGATTCAAAGAGAGTGAGATGCCAGCTCCTTTCATTCAGTCAGTAGCTTCAATCATTTCTGGACGTTTTTCAATGGCAAAAATCAATGAATATTGTAAATGCACAAACAGTAATTTCTCCGCATTGCAAGGTGCAATTCTGAAATTTTTTGCTTTTTCCTGCTCCTCTTAGCATGACAAAGAAGATTCAAAGAGAGTAAGATGCCAGCTCCTTTCATTCAGTCAGTAGCTTCAATCATTTCTGGTATATGAATAACATGATGTTTTTCAATGGCAAAAATCAATGAATATTGTAAATGCACAAACAGTAATTTCTCCGCATTGCAAGGTGCAATTCTGAAATTTTTTGCTTTTTCCTGCTCCTCTTAGCATGATAAAGAAGATTCAAAGAGAGTGAGATGCCAGCTCCTTTCATTCAGTCAGTAGCTTCAATCATTTCTGGACGTTTTTCAATGGCAAAAATCAATGAATATTGTAAATGCACAAACAGTAATTTCTCCGCATTGCAAGGTGCAATTCTGAAATTTTTTGCTTTTTCCTGCTCCTCTTAGCATGATAAAGAAGATTCAAAGAGAGTGAGATGCCAGCTCCTTTCATTCAGTCAGTAGCTTCAATCATTTCTGGACGTTTTTCAATGGCAAAAATCAATGAATATTGTAAATGCACAAACAGTAATTTCTCCGCATTGCAAGGTGCAATTCTGAAATTTTTTGCTTTTTCCTGCTCCTCTTAGCATGATAAAGAAGATTCAAAGAGAGTGAGATGCCAGCTCCTTTCATTCAGTCAGTAGCTTCAAACATTTCTGGTATATGAATAATATGATGTTTTTCAATGGCAAAAATCAATGAATATTGTAAAAGCACAAACAGTAATTTCTCCGCATTGCAAGGTGCAATTCTGAAATTTTTTGCTTTTTCCTGCTCCTCTTAGCATGATAAAGAAGATTCAAAGAGAGTGAGATGCCAGCTCCTTTCATTCAGTCAGTAGCTTCAATCATTTCTGGACGTTTTTCAATGGCAAAAATCAATGAATATTGTAAATGCACAAACAGTAATTTCTCCGCATTGCAAGGTGCAATTCTGAAATTTTTTGCTTTTTCCTGCTCCTCTTAGCATGATAAAGAAGATTCAAAGAGAGTGAGATGCCAGCTCCTTTCATTCAGTCAGTAGCTTCAATCATTTCTGGTATATGAATAACATGATGTTTTTCAATGGCAAAAATCAATGAATATTGTAAATGCACAAACAGTAATTTCTCCGCATTGCAAGTTGCAATTCTGAAATTTTTTGCTTTTTCCTGCTCCTCTTAGCATGATAAAGAAGATTCAAAGAGAGTGAGATGCCAGCTCCTTTCATTCAGTCAGTAGCTTCAATCATTTCTGGACGTTTTTCAATGGCAAAAATCAATGAATATTGTAAATGCACAAACAGTAATTTCTCCGCATTGCAAGGTGCAATTCTGAAATTTTTTGCTTTTTCCTGCTCCTCTTAGCATGATAAAGAAGATTCAAAGAGAGTGAGATGCCAGCTCCTTTCATTCAGTCAGTAGCTTCAATCATTTCTGGACGTTTTTCAATGGCAAAAATCAATGAATATTGTAAATGCACAAACAGTAATTTCTCCGCATTGCAAGGTGCAATTCTGAAATTTTTTGCTTTTTCCTGCTCCTCTTAGCATGATAAAGAAGATTCAAAGAGAGTGAGATGCCAGCTCCTTTCATTCAGTCAGTAGCTTCAAACATTTCTGGTATATGAATAACATGATGTTTTTCAATGGCAAAAATCAATGAATATTGTAAAAGCACAAACAGTAATTTCTCCGCATTGCAAGGTGCAATTCTGAAATTTTTTGCTTTTTCCTGCTCCTCTTAGCATGATAAAGAAGATTCAAAGAGAGTGAGATGCCAGCTCCTTTCATTCAGTCAGTAGCTTCAATCATTTCTGGACGTTTTTCAATGGCAAAAATCAATGAATATTGTAAATGCACAAACAGTAATTTCTCCGCATTGCAAGGTGCAATTCTGAAATTTTTTGCTTTTTCCTGCTCCTCTTAGCATGATAAAGAAGATTCAAAGAGAGTGAGATGCCAGCTCCTTTCATTCAGTCAGTAGCTTCAATCATTTCTGGTATATGAATAACATGATGTTTTTCAATGGCAAAAATCAATGAATATTGTAAATGCACAAACAGTAATTTCTCCACATTGCAAGGTGCAATTCTGAAATTTTTTGCTTTTTCCTGCTCCTCTTAGCATGATAAAGAAGATTCAAAGAGAGTGAGATGCCAGCTCCTTTCATTCAGTCAGTAGCTTCAATCATTTCTGGACGTTTTTCAATGGCAAAAATCAATGAATATTGTAAATGCACAAACAGTAATTTCTCCGCATTGCAAGGTGCAATTCTGAAATTTTTTGCTTTTTCCTGCTCCTCTTAGCATGATAAAGAAGATTCAAAGAGAGTGAGATGCCAGCTCCTTTCATTCAGTCAGTAGCTACAAACATTTCTGGTATATGAATAACATGATGTTTTTCAATGGCAAAAATCAATGAATATTGTAAATGCACAAACAGTAATTTCTCCGCATTGCAAGGTGCAATTCTGAAATTTTTTGCTTTTTCCTGCTCCTCTTAGCATGATAAACAAGATTCAAAGAGAGTGAGATGCCAGCTCCTTTCATTCAGTCAGTAGCTTCAATCATTTCTGGACGTTTTTCAATGGCAAAAATCAATGAATATTGTAAATGCACAAACAGTAATTTCTCCGCATTGCAAGGTGCAATTCTGAAATTTTTTGCTTTTTCCTGCTCCTCTTAGCATGATAAAGAAGATTCAAAGAGAGTGAGATGCCAGCTCCTTTCATTCAGTCAGTAGCTTCAATCATTTCTGGACGTTTTTCAATGGCAAAAATCAATGAATATTGTAAATGCACAAACAGTAATTTCTCCGCATTGCAAGGTGCAATTCTGAAATTTTTTGCTTTTTCCTGCTCCTCTTAGCATGACAAAGAAGATTCAAAGAGAGTAAGATGCCAGCTCCTTTCATTCAGTCAGTAGCTTCAATCATTTCTGGTATATGAATAACATGATGTTTTTCAATGGCAAAAATCAATGAATATTGTAAATGCACAAACAGTAATTTCTCCGCATTGCAAGGTGCAATTCTGAAATTTTTTGCTTTTTCCTGCTCCTCTTAGCATGATAAAGAAGATTCAAAGAGAGTGAGATGCCAGCTCCTTTCATTCAGTCAGTAGCTTCAATCATTTCTGGACGTTTTTCAATGGCAAAAATCAATGAATATTGTAAATGCACAAACAGTAATTTCTCCGCATTGCAAGGTGCAATTCTGAAATTTTTTGCTTTTTCCTGCTCCTCTTAGCATGATAAAGAAGATTCAAAGAGAGTGAGATGCCAGCTCCTTTCATTCAGTCAGTAGCTTCAATCATTTCTGGACGTTTTTCAATGGCAAAAATCAATGAATATTGTAAATGCACAAACAGTAATTTCTCCGCATTGCAAGGTGCAATTCTGAAATTTTTTGCTTTTTCCTGCTCCTCTTAGCATGATAAAGAAGATTCAAAGAGAGTGAGATGCCAGCTCCTTTCATTCAGTCAGTAGCTTCAAACATTTCTGGTATATGAATAATATGATGTTTTTCAATGGCAAAAATCAATGAATATTGTAAAAGCACAAACAGTAATTTCTCCGCATTGCAAGGTGCAATTCTGAAATTTTTTGCTTTTTCCTGCTCCTCTTAGCATGATAAAGAAGATTCAAAGAGAGTGAGATGCCAGCTCCTTTCATTCAGTCAGTAGCTTCAATCATTTCTGGACGTTTTTCAATGGCAAAAATCAATGAATATTGTAAATGCACAAACAGTAATTTCTCCGCATTGCAAGGTGCAATTCTGAAATTTTTTGCTTTTTCCTGCTCCTCTTAGCATGATAAAGAAGATTCAAAGAGAGTGAGATGCCAGCTCCTTTCATTCAGTCAGTAGCTTCAATCATTTCTGGTATATGAATAACATGATGTTTTTCAATGGCAAAAATCAATGAATATTGTAAATGCACAAACAGTAATTTCTCCGCATTGCAAGTTGCAATTCTGAAATTTTTTGCTTTTTCCTGCTCCTCTTAGCATGATAAAGAAGATTCAAAGAGAGTGAGATGCCAGCTCCTTTCATTCAGTCAGTAGCTTCAATCATTTCTGGACGTTTTTCAATGGCAAAAATCAATGAATATTGTAAATGCACAAACAGTAATTTCTCCGCATTGCAAGGTGCAATTCTGAAATTTTTTGCTTTTTCCTGCTCCTCTTAGCATGATAAAGAAGATTCAAAGAGAGTGAGATGCCAGCTCCTTTCATTCAGTCAGTAGCTTCAATCATTTCTGGACGTTTTTCAATGGCAAAAATCAATGAATATTGTAAATGCACAAACAGTAATTTCTCCGCATTGCAAGGTGCAATTCTGAAATTTTTTGCTTTTTCCTGCTCCTCTTAGCATGATAAAGAAGATTCAAAGAGAGTGAGATGCCAGCTCCTTTCATTCAGTCAGTAGCTTCAAACATTTCTGGTATATGAATAACATGATGTTTTTCAATGGCAAAAATCAATGAATATTGTAAAAGCACAAACAGTAATTTCTCCGCATTGCAAGGTGCAATTCTGAAATTTTTTGCTTTTTCCTGCTCCTCTTAGCATGATAAAGAAGATTCAAAGAGAGTGAGATGCCAGCTCCTTTCATTCAGTCAGTAGCTTCAATCATTTCTGGACGTTTTTCAATGGCAAAAATCAATGAATATTGTAAATGCACAAACAGTAATTTCTCCGCATTGCAAGGTGCAATTCTGAAATTTTTTGCTTTTTCCTGCTCCTCTTAGCATGATAAAGAAGATTCAAAGAGAGTGAGATGCCAGCTCCTTTCATTCAGTCAGTAGCTTCAATCATTTCTGGTATATGAATAACATGATGTTTTTCAATGGCAAAAATCAATGAATATTGTAAATGCACAAACAGTAATTTCTCCACATTGCAAGGTGCAATTCTGAAATTTTTTGCTTTTTCCTGCTCCTCTTAGCATGATAAAGAAGATTCAAAGAGAGTGATATGCCAGCTCCTTTCATTCAGTCAGTAGCTTCAATCATTTCTGGACGTTTTTCAATGGCAAAAATCAATGAATATTGTAAATGCACAAACAGTAATTTCTCCGCATTGCAAGGTGCAATTCTGAAATTTTTTGCTTTTTCCTGCTCCTCTTAGCATGATAAAGAAGATTCAAAGAGAGTGAGATGCCAGCTCCTTTCATTCAGTCAGTAGCTACAAACATTTCTGGTATATGAATAACATGATGTTTTTCAATGGCAAAAATCAATGAATATTGTAAATGCACAAACAGTAATTTCTCCGCATTGCAAGGTGCAATTCTGAAATTTTTTGCTTTTTCCTGCTCCTCTTAGCATGATAAAGAAGATTCAAAGAGAGTGAGATGCCAGCTCCTTTCATTCAGTCAGTAGCTTCAAACATTTCTGGTATATGAATAATATGATGTTTTTCAATGGCAAAAATCAATGAATATTGTAAAAGCACAAACAGTAATTTCTCCGCATTGCAAGGTGCAATTCTGAAATTTTTTGCTTTTTCCTGCTCCTCTTAGCATGATAAAGAAGATTCAAAGAGAGTGAGATGCCAGCTCCTTTCATTCAGTCAGTAGCTTCAATCATTTCTGGACGTTTTTCAATGGCAAAAATCAATGAATATTGTAAATGCACAAACAGTAATTTCTCCGCATTGCAAGGTGCAATTCTGAAATTTTTTGCTTTTTCCTGCTCCTCTTAGCATGATAAAGAAGATTCAAAGAGAGTGAGATGCCAGCTCCTTTCATTCAGTCAGTAGCTTCAATCATTTCTGGTATATGAATAACATGATGTTTTTCAATGGCAAAAATCAATGAATATTGTAAATGCACAAACAGTAATTTCTCCGCATTGCAAGTTGCAATTCTGAAATTTTTTGCTTTTTCCTGCTCCTCTTAGCATGATAAAGAAGATTCAAAGAGAGTGAGATGCCAGCTCCTTTCATTCAGTCAGTAGCTTCAATCATTTCTGGACGTTTTTCAATGGCAAAAATCAATGAATATTGTAAATGCACAAACAGTAATTTCTCCGCATTGCAAGGTGCAATTCTGAAATTTTTTGCTTTTTCCTGCTCCTCTTAGCATGATAAAGAAGATTCAAAGAGAGTGAGATGCCAGCTCCTTTCATTCAGTCAGTAGCTTCAATCATTTCTGGACGTTTTTCAATGGCAAAAATCAATGAATATTGTAAATGCACAAACAGTAATTTCTCCGCATTGCAAGGTGCAATTCTGAAATTTTTTGCTTTTTCCTGCTCCTCTTAGCATGATAAAGAAGATTCAAAGAGAGTGAGATGCCAGCTCCTTTCATTCAGTCAGTAGCTTCAAACATTTCTGGTATATGAATAACATGATGTTTTTCAATGGCAAAAATCAATGAATATTGTAAAAGCACAAACAGTAATTTCTCCGCATTGCAAGGTGCAATTCTGAAATTTTTTGCATTTTCCTGCTCCTCTTAGCATGATAAAGAAGATTCAAAGAGAGTGAGATGCCAGCTCCTTTCATTCAGTCAGTAGCTTCAATCATTTCTGGACGTTTTTCAATGGCAAAAATCAATGAATATTGTAAATGCACAAACAGTAATTTCTCCGCATTGCAAGGTGCAATTCTGAAATTTTTTGCTTTTTCCTGCTCCTCTTAGCATGATAAAGAAGATTCAAAGAGAGTGAGATGCCAGCTCCTTTCATTCAGTCAGTAGCTTCAATCATTTCTGGTATATGAATAACATGATGTTTTTCAATGGCAAAAATCAATGAATATTGTAAATGCACAAACAGTAATTTCTCCACATTGCAAGGTGCAATTCTGAAATTTTTTGCTTTTTCCTGCTCCTCTTAGCATGATAAAGAAGATTCAAAGAGAGTGAGATGCCAGCTCCTTTCATTCAGTCAGTAGCTTCAATCATTTCTGGACGTTTTTCAATGGCAAAAATCAATGAATATTGTAAATGCACAAACAGTAATTTCTCCGCATTGCAAGGTGCAATTCTGAAATTTTTTGCTTTTTCCTGCTCCTCTTAGCATGATAAAGAAGATTCAAAGAGAGTGAGATGCCAGCTCCTTTCATTCAGTCAGTAGCTACAAACATTTCTGGTATATGAATAACATGATGTTTTTCAATGGCAAAAATCAATGAATATTGTAAATGCACAAACAGTAATTTCTCCGCATTGCAAGGTGCAATTCTGAAATTTTTTGCTTTTTCCTGCTCCTCTTAGCATGATAAACAAGATTCAAAGAGAGTGAGATGCCAGCTCCTTTCATTCAGTCAGTAGCTTCAATCATTTCTGGACGTTTTTCAATGGCAAAAATCAATGAATATTGTAAATGCACAAACAGTAATTTCTCCGCATTGCAAGGTGCAATTCTGAAATTTTTTGCTTTTTCCTGCTCCTCTTAGCATGATAAAGAAGATTCAAAGAGAGTGAGATGCCAGCTCCTTTCATTCAGTCAGTAGCTTCAATCATTTCTGGACGTTTTTCAATGGCAAAAATCAATGAATATTGTAAATGCACAAACAGTAATTTCTCCGCATTGCAAGGTGCAATTCTGAAATTTTTTGCTTTTTCCTGCTCCTCTTAGCATGACAAAGAAGATTCAAAGAGAGTAAGATGCCAGCTCCTTTCATTCAGTCAGTAGCTTCAATCATTTCTGGTATATGAATAACATGATGTTTTTCAATGGCAAAAATCAATGAATATTGTAAATGCACAAACAGTAATTTCTCCGCATTGCAAGGTGCAATTCTGAAATTTTTTGCTTTTTCCTGCTCCTCTTAGCATGATAAAGAAGATTCAAAGAGAGTGAGATGCCAGCTCCTTTCATTCAGTCAGTAGCTTCAATCATTTCTGGACGTTTTTCAATGGCAAAAATCAATGAATATTGTAAATGCACAAACAGTAATTTCTCCGCATTGCAAGGTGCAATTCTGAAATTTTTTGCTTTTTCCTGCTCCTCTTAGCATGATAAAGAAGATTCAAAGAGAGTGAGATGCCAGCTCCTTTCATTCAGTCAGTAGCTTCAATCATTTCTGGACGTTTTTCAATGGCAAAAATCAATGAATATTGTAAATGCACAAACAGTAATTTCTCCGCATTGCAAGGTGCAATTCTGAAATTTTTTGCTTTTTCCTGCTCCTCTTAGCATGATAAAGAGGATTCAAAGAGAGTGAGATGCCAGCTCCTTTCATTCAGTCAGTAGCTTCAAACATTTCTGGTATATGAATAATATGATGTTTTTCAATGGCAAAAATCAATGAATATTGTAAAAGCACAAACAGTAATTTCTCCGCATTGCAAGGTGCAATTCTGAAATTTTTTGCTTTTTCCTGCTCCTCTTAGCATGATAAAGAAGATTCAAAGAGAGTGAGATGCCAGCTCCTTTCATTCAGTCAGTAGCTTCAATCATTTCTGGACGTTTTTCAATGGCAAAAATCAATGAATATTGTAAATGCACAAACAGTAATTTCTCCGCATTGCAAGGTGCAATTCTGAAATTTTTTGCTTTTTCCTGCTCCTCTTAGCATGATAAAGAAGATTCAAAGAGAGTGAGATGCCAGCTCCTTTCATTCAGTCAGTAGCTTCAATCATTTCTGGTATATGAATAACATGATGTTTTTCAATGGCAAAAATCAATGAATATTGTAAATGCACAAACAGTAATTTCTCCGCATTGCAAGTTGCAATTCTGAAATTTTTTGCTTTTTCCTGCTCCTCTTAGCATGATAAAGAAGATTCAAAGAGAGTGAGATGCCAGCTCCTTTCATTCAGTCAGTAGCTTCAATCATTTCTGGACGTTTTTCAATGGCAAAAATCAATGAATATTGTAAATGCACAAACAGTAATTTCTCCGCATTGCAAGGTGCAATTCTGAAATTTTTTGCTTTTTCCTGCTCCTCTTAGCATGATAAAGAAGATTCAAAGAGAGTGAGATGCCAGCTCCTTTCATTCAGTCAGTAGCTTCAATCATTTCTGGACGTTTTTCAATGGCAAAAATCAATGAATATTGTAAATGCACAAACAGTAATTTCTCCGCATTGCAAGGTGCAATTCTGAAATTTTTTGCTTTTTCCTGCTCCTCTTAGCATGATAAAGAAGATTCAAAGAGAGTGAGATGCCAGCTCCTTTCATTCAGTCAGTAGCTTCAAACATTTCTGGTATATGAATAACATGATGTTTTTCAATGGCAAAAATCAATGAATATTGTAAAAGCACAAACAGTAATTTCTCCGCATTGCAAGGTGCAATTCTGAAATTTTTTGCTTTTTCCTGCTCCTCTTAGCATGATAAAGAAGATTCAAAGAGAGTGAGATGCCAGCTCCTTTCATTCAGTCAGTAGCTTCAATCATTTCTGGACGTTTTTCAATGGCAAAAATCAATGAATATTGTAAATGCACAAACAGTAATTTCTCCGCATTGCAAGGTGCAATTCTGAAATTTTTTGCTTTTTCCTGCTCCTCTTAGCATTTTGAAGCTACTGACTGAATGAAAGGAGCTGACATCTCACTCTCTTTGAATCTTCTTTATCATGCTAAGAGGAGCAGGAAAAAGCAAAAAATTTCAGAATTGCACCTTGCAATGCAGAGAAATTACTGTTTGTGCATTTACAATATTCATTGATTTTTGCCATTGAAAAACGTCCAGAAATGATTGAAGCTACTGACTGAATGAAAGGAGCTGGCATCTCACTCTCTTTGAATCTTCTTTATCATGCTAAGAGGAGCAGGAAAAAGCAAAAAATTTCAGAATTGCACCTTGCAATGCGGAGAAATTACTGTTTGTGCATTTACAATATTCATTGATTTTTGCCATTGAAAAACATCATGTTATTCATATACCAGAAATGTTTGAAGCTACTGACTGAATGAAAGGAGCTGGCATCTCACTCTCTTTGAATCTTCTTTATCATGCTAAGAGGAGCAGGAAAAAGCAAAAAATTTCAGAATTGCACCTTGCAATGCGGAGAAATTACTGTTTGTGCATTTACAATATTCATTGATTTTTGCCATTGAAAAACATCATGTTATTCATATACCAGAAATGTTTGAAGCTACTGACTGAATGAAAGGAGCTGGCATCTCACTCTCTTTGAATCTTCTTTATCATGCTAAGAGGAGCAGGAAAAAGCAAAAAATTTCAGAATTGCACCTTGCAATGTGGAGAAATTACTGTGTATTTACAATATTCATTGATTTTTACCATTGAAAAACGTCCAGAAATGATTGAAGCTACTGACTGAATGAAAGTAGCTGGCATCTCACTCTCTTTGAATCTTCTTTATCATGCTAAGAGGAGCAGGAAAAAGCAAAAAATTTCAGACTTGCACCTTGCAATGCGGAGAAATTGCTGTTTGTGCATTTACAATATTCATTGATTTTTGCCATTGAAAAACATCATGTTATTCATATACCAGAAATGTTTGAAGCTACTGACTGAATGAAAGGAGCTGGCATCTCACTCTCTTTGAATCTTCTTTATCATGCTAAGAGGAGCAGGAAAAAGCAAAAAATTTCAGAATTGCACCTTGCAATGCGGAGAAATTACTGTTTGTGCATTTACAATATTCATTGATTTTTGCCATTGAAAAACGTCCAGAAATGATTGAAGCTACTGACTGAATGAAAGGAGCTGGCATCTCACTCTCTTTGAATCTTCTTTATCATGCTAAGAGGAGCAGGAAAAAGCAAAAAATTTCAGAATTGCACCTTGCAATGCGGAGAAATTACTGTTTGTGCATTTACAATATTCATTGATTTTTGCCATTGAAAAACGTCCAGAAATGATTGAAAGTACTGACTGAATGAAAGGAGCTGGCATCTCACTCTCTTTGAATCTTCTTTATCATGCTAAGAGGAGCAGGAAAAAGCAAAAAATTTCAGAATTGCACCTTGCAATGCGGAGAAATTACTGTTTGTGCATTTACAATATTCATTGATTTTTGCCATTGAAAAACGTCCAGAAATGATTGAAGCTACTGACTGAATGAAAGGAGCTGGCATCTCACTCTCTTTGAATCTTCTTTATCATGCTAAGAGGAGCAGGAAAAAGTAAAAAATTTCAGAATTGCACCTTGCAATGCGGAGAAATTACTGTTTGTGCATTTACAATATTCATTGATTTTTGCCATTGAAAAACGTCCAGAAATGATTGAAGCTACTGACTGAATGAAAGGAGCTGGCATCTCACTCTCTTTGAATCTTCTTTATCATGCTAAGAGGAGCAGGAAAAAGCAAAAAATTTCAGAATTGCACCTTGCAATGCGGAGAAATTACTGTTTGTGCATTTACAATATTCATTGATTTTTGCCATTGAAAAACGTCCAGAAATGATTGAAGCTACTGACTGAATGAAAGGAGCTGGCATCTCACTCTCTTTGAATCTTCTTTATCATGCTAAGAGGAGCAGGAAAAAGCAAAAAATTTCACAATTGCACCTTGCAATGCGGAGAAATTACTGTTTGTGCATTTACAATATTCATTGATTTTTGCCATTGAAAAACATCATGTTATTCATATACCAGAAATGTTTGAAGCTACTGACTGAATGAAAGGAGCTGGCATCTCACTCTCTTTGAATCTTCTTTATCATGCTAAGAGGAGCAGGAAAAAGCAAAAAATTTCAGAATTGCACCTTGCAATGCGGAGAATTTACTGTTTGTGCATTTACAATATTCATTGATTTTTGCCATTGAAAACATCATGTTATTCATATACCAGAAATGTTTGAAGCTACTGACTGAATGAAAGGAGCTGGCATCTCACTCTCTTTGAATCTTCTTTATCATGCTAAGAGGAGCAGGAAAAAGCAAAAAATTTCAGAATTGCACCTTGCAATGTGGAGAAATTACTGTTTGTGCATTTACAATATTCATTGATTTTTACCATTGAAAAACGTCCAGAAATGATTGAAGCTACTGACTGAATGAAAGTAGCTGGCATCTCACTCTCTTTGAATCTTCTTTATCATGCTAAGAGGAGCAGGAAAAAGCAAAAAATTTCAGACTTGCACCTTGCAATGCGGAGAAATTACTGTTTGTGCATTTACAATATTCATTGATTTTTGCCATTGAAAAACATCATGTTATTCATATACCAGAAATGTTTGAAGCTACTGACTGAATGAAAGGAGCTGGCATCTCACTCTCTTTGAATCTTCTTTATCATGCTAAGAGGAGCAGGAAAAAGCAAAAAATTTCAGAATTGCACCTTGCAATGCGGAGAAATTACTGTTTGTGCATTTACAATATTCATTGATTTTTGCCATTGAAAAACGTCCAGAAATGATTGAAGCTACTGACTGAATGAAAGGAGCTGGCATCTCACTCTCTTTGAATCTTCTTTATCATGCTAAGAGGAGCAGGAAAAAGCAAAAAATTTCAGAATTGCACCTTGCAATGCGGAGAAATTACTGTTTGTGCATTTACAATATTCATTGATTTTTGCCATTGAAAAACGTCCAGAAATGATTGAAGCTACTGACTGAATGAAAGGAGCTGGTATCTCACTCTCTTTGAATCTTCTTTATCATGCTAAGAGGAGCAGGAAAAAGCAAAAAATTTCACAATTGCACCTTGCAATGCGGAGAAATTACTGTTTGTGCATTTACAATATTCATTGATTTTTGCCATTGAAAAACATGTTATTCATATACCAGAAATGTTTGAAGCTACTGACTGAATGAAAGAAGCTGGCACCTCACTCTCTTTGAATCTTCTTTATCATGCTAAGAGGAGCAGGAAAAAGCAAAAAATTTCAGAATTGCACTTTGCAATGCGGAGAAATTACTGTTTGTGCATTTACAATATTCATTGATTTTTGCCATTGAAAAACATCATGTTATTCATATACCAGAAATGATTGAAGCTACTGACTGAATGAAAGGAGCTGGCATCTCACTCTCTTTGAATCTTCTTTATCATGCTAAGAGGAGCAGGAAAAAGTAAAAAATTTCAGAATTGCACCTTGCAATGCGGAGAAATTACAGTTTGTGCATTTACAATATTCATTGATTTTTGCCATTGAAAAACATCCAGAAATGATTGAAGCTACTGACTGAATGAAAGGAGCTGGCATCTCACTCTCTTTGAATCTTCTTTATCATGCTAAGAGGAGCAGGAAAAAGCAAAAAATTTCAGAATTGCACCTTGCAATGCGGAGAAATTACTGTTTGTGCATTTACAATATTCATTGATTTTTGCCATTGAAAAACATCATGTTATTCATATACCAGAAATGTTTGAAGCTACTGACTGAATGAAAGGAGCTGGCATCTCACTCTCTTTGAATCTTCATTATCATGCTAAGAGGAGCAGGAATAAGCAAAAAATTTCAGAATTGCACCTTGCAATGTGGAGAAATTACTGTTTGTGCATTTACAATATTCATTGATTTTTAACATTGAAAAACGTCCAGAAATGATTCAATCTACTGACTGAATGAAAGTAGCTGGCATCTCACTCTCTTTGAATCTTCTTTATCATGCTAAGAGGAGCAGGACAAAGCAAAAAATTTCAGACTTGCACCTTGCAATGCGGAGAAATTACTGTTTGTGCATTTACAATATTCATTGATTTTTGCCATTGAAAAACATCATGTTATTCATATACCAGAAATGTTTGAAGCTACTGACTGAATGAAAGGAGCTGGCATCTCACTCTCTTTGAATCTTCTTTATCATGCTAAGAGGAGCAGGAAAAAGCAAAAAATTTCAGAATTGCACCTTGCAATGCGGAGAATTTACTGTTTGTGCATTTACAATATTCATTGATTTTTGCCATTGAAAACATCATGTTATTCATATACCAGAAATGTTTGAAGCTACTGACTGAATGAAAGGAGCTGGCATCTCACTCTCTTTGAATCTTCTTTATCATGCTAAGAGGAGCAGGAAAAAGCAAAAAATTTCAGAATTGCACCTTGCAATGTGGAGAAATTACTGTTTGTGCATTTACAATATTCATTGATTTTTACCATTGAAAAACGTCCAGAAATGATTGAAGCTACTGACTGAATGAAAGTAGCTGGCATCTCACTCTTTGAATCTTCTTTATCATGCTAAGAGGAGCAGGAAAAAGCAAAAAATTTCAGACTTGCACCTTGCAATGCGGAGAAATTACTGTTTGTGCATTTACAATATTCATTGATTTTTGCCATTGAAAAACATCATGTTATTCATATACCAGAAATGTTTGAAGCTACTGACTGAATGAAAGGAGCTGGCATCTCACTCTCTTTGAATCTTCTTTATCATGCTAAGAGGAGCAGGAAAAAGCAAAAAATTTCAGAATTGCACCTTGCAATGCGGAGAAATTACTGTTTGTGCATTTACAATATTCATTGATTTTTGCCATTGAAAAACGTCCAGAAATGATTGAAGCTACTGACTGAATGAAAGGAGCTGGCATCTCACTCTCTTTGAATCTTCTTTATCATGCTAAGAGGAGCAGGAAAAAGCAAAAAATTTCAGAATTGCACCTTGCAATGCGGAGAAATTACTGTTTGTGCATTTACAATATTCATTGATTTTTGCCATTGAAAAACGTCCAGAAATGATTGAAGCTACTGACTGAATGAAAGGAGCTGGCATCTCACTCTCTTTGAATCTTGTTTATCATGCTAAGAGGAGCAGGAAAAAGCAAAAAATTTCAGACTTGCACCTTGCAATGCGGAGAAATTACTGTTTGTGCATTTACAATATTCATTGATTTTTGCCATTGAAAAACATCATGTTATTCATATACCAGAAATGTTTGAAGCTACTGACTGAATGAAAGGAGCTGGCATCTCACTCTCTTTGAATCTTCTTTATCATGCTAAGAGGAGCAGGAAAAAGCAAAAAATTTCAGAATTGCACCTTGCAATGTGGAGAAATTACTGTTTGTGCATTTACAATATTCATTGACTTTTACCATTGAAAAACGTCCAGAAATGATTGAAGCTACTGACTGAATGAAAGTAGCTGGCATCTCACTCTCTTTGAATCTTCTTTATCATGCTAAGAGGAGCAGGAAAAAGCAAAAAATTTCAGACTTGCACCTTGCAATGCGGAGAAATTACTGTTTGTGCATTTACAATATTCATTGATTTTTGCCATTGAAAAACATCATGTTATTCATATACCAGAAATGTTTGAAGCTACTGACTGAATGAAAGGAGCTGGCATCTCACTCTCTTTGAATCTTCTTTATCATGCTAAGAGGAGCAGGAAAAAGCAAAAAATTTCAGAATTGCACCTTGCAATGCGGAGAAATTACTGTTTGTGCATTTACAATATTCATTGATTTTTGCCATTGAAAAACATCATGTTATTCATATACCAGAAATGTTTGAAGCTACTGACTGAATGAAAGGAGCTGGCATCTCACTCTCTTTGAATCTTCTTTATCATGCTAAGAGGAGCAGGAAAAAGCAAAAAATTTCAGAATTGCACCTTGCAATGTGGAGAAATTACTGTTTGTGCATTTACAATATTCATTGATTTTTACCATTGAAAAACGTCCAGAAATGATTGAAGCTACTGACTGAATGAAAGTAGCTGGCATCTCACTCTCTTTGAATCTTCTTTATCATGCTAAGAGGAGCAGGAAAAAGCAAAAAATTTCAGACTTGCACCTTGCAATGCGGAGAAATTACTGTTTGTGCATTTACAATATTCATTGATTTTTGCCATTGAAAAACATCATGTTATTCATATACCAGAAATGTTTGAAGCTACTGACTGAATGAAAGGAGCTGGCATCTCACTCTCTTTGAATCTTCTTTATCATGCTAAGAGGAGCAGGAAAAAGCAAAAAATTTCAGAATTGCACCTTGCAATGCGGAGAAATTACTGTTTGTGCATTTACAATATTCATTGATTTTTGCCATTGAAAAACATCATGTTATTCATATACCAGAAATGATTGAAGCTACTGACTGAATGAAAGGAGCTGGCATCTCACTCTCTTTGAATCTTCTTTATCATGCTAAGAGGAGCAGGAAAAAGTAAAAAATTTCAGAATTGCACCTTGCAATGCGGAGAAATTACTGTTTGTGCATTTATAATATTCAATGATTTTTGCCATTGAAAAACGTCCAGAAATGATTGAAGCTACTGACTGAACGAAAGGAGCTGGCATCTCACTCTCTTTGAATCTTCTTTATCATGCTAAGAGGAGCAGGAAAAAGCAAAAAATTTCAGAATTGCACCTTGCAATGCGGAGAAATTACTGTTTGTGCATTTACAATATTCATTGATTTTTGCCATTGAAAAACATCCAGAAATGATTGAAGCTACTGACTGAATGAAAGGAGCTGGCATCTCACTCTCTTTGAATCTTCTTTATCATGCTAAGAGGAGCAGGAAAAAGCAAAAAATTTCAGAATTGCACCTTGCAATGCGGAGAAATTACTGTTTGTGCATTTACAATATTCATTGATTTTTGCCATTGAAAAACATCATGTTATTCATATACCAGAAATGTTTGAAGCTACTGACTGAATGAAAGGAGCTGACATCTCACTCTCTTTGAATCTTCTTTATCATGCTAAGAGGAGCAGGAAAAAGCAAAAAATTTCAGAATTGCACCTTGCAATGCGGAGAAATTACTGTTTGTGCATTTACAATATTCATTGATTTTTGCCATTGAAAAACGTCCAGAAATGATTGAAGCTACTGACTGAATGAAAGGAGCTGGCATCTCACTCTCTTTGAATCTTCTTTATCATGCTAAGAGGAGCAGGAAAAAGCAAAAAATTTCAGAATTGCACCTTGCAATGCGGAGAAATTACTGTTTGTGCATTTACAATATTCATTGATTTTTGCCATTGAAAAACATTTTATTCATATACCAGAAATGTTTGAAGCTACTGACTGAATGAAAGGAGCTGGCACCTCACTCTCTTTGAATCTTCTTTATCATGCTAAGAGGAGCGGGAAAAAGCAAAAAATTTCAGAATTGCACCTTGCAATGCGGAGAAATTACTGTTTGTGCATTTATAATATTCAATGATTTTTGCCATTGAAAAACATCCAGAAATGATTGAAGCTACTGACTGAACGAAAGGAGCTGGCATCTCACTCTCTTTGAATCTTCTTTATCATGCTAAGAGGAGCAGGAAAAAGCAAAAAATTTCAGAATTGCACCTTGCAATGCGGAGAAATTACTGTTTGTGCATTTACAATATTCATTGATTTTTGCCATTGAAAAACATCCAGAAATGATTGAAGCTACTGACTGAATGAAAGGAGCTTGGCATCTCACTCTCTTTGAATCTTCTTTATCATGCTAAGAGGAGCAGGAAAAAGCAAAAAATTTCAGAATTGCACCTTGCAATGCGGAGAAATTACTGTTTGTGCATTTACAATATTCATTGATTTTTGCCATTGAAAAACATCATGTTATTCATATACCAGAAATGTTTGAAGCTACTGACTGAATGAAAGGAGCTGACATCTCACTCTCTTTGAATCTTCTTTATCATGCTAAGAGGAGCAGGAAAAAGCAAAAAATTTCAGAATTGCACCTTGCAATGCGGAGAAATTACAGTTTGTGCATTTACAATAGTCATTGATTTTTGCCATTGAAAAACATCCAGAAATGATTGAAGCTACTGACTGAATGAAAGGAGCTGGCATCTCACTCTCTTTGAATCTTCTTTATCATGCTAAGAGGAGCAGGAAAAAGCAAAAAATTTCAGAATAGCACCTTGCAATGCGGAGAAATTACTGTTTGTGCATTTACAATATTCATTGATTTTTGCCATTGAAAAACATCATGTTATTCATATACCAGAAATGTTTGAAGCTACTGACTGAATGAAAGGAGCTGGCATCTCACTCTCTTTGAATCTTCTTTATCATGCTAAGAGGAGCAGGAAAAAGCAAAAAATTTCAGAATTGCACCTTGCAATGTGGAGAAATTACTGTTTGTGCATTTACAATATTCATTGATTTTTACCATTGAAAAACGTCCAGAAATGATTGAAGCTACTGACTGAATGAAAGTAGCTGGCATCTCACTCTCTTTGAATCTTCTTTATCATGCTAAGAGGAGCAGGAAAAAGCAAAAAATTTCAGACTTGCACCTTGCAATGCGGAGAAATTACTGTTTGTGCATTTATAATATTCAATGATTTTTGCCATTGAAAAACGTCCAGAAATGATTGAAGCTACTGACTGAACGAAAGGAGCTGGCATCTCACTCTCTTTGAATCTTCTTTATCATGCTAAGAGGAGCAGGAAAAAGCAAAAAATTTCAGAATTGCACCTTGCAATGCGGAGAAATTACTGTTTGTGCATTTACAATATTCATTGATTTTTGCCATTGAAAAACATCCAGAAATGATTGAAGCTACTGACTGAATGAAAGGAGCTGGCATCTCACTCTCTTTGAATCTTCTTTATCATGCTAAGAGGAGCAGGAAAAAGCAAAAAATTTCAGAATTGCACCTTGCAATGCGGAGAAATTACTGTTTGTGCATTTACAATATTCATTGATTTTTGCCATTGAAAAACATCATGTTATTCATATACCAGAAATGTTTGAAGCTACTGACTGAATGAAAGGAGCTGACATCTCACTCTCTTTGAATCTTCTTTATCATGCTAAGAGGAGCAGGAAAAAGCAAAAAATTTCAGAATTGCACCTTGCAATGCGGAGAAATTACTGTTTGTGCATTTACAATATTCATTGATTTTTGCCATTGAAAAACGTCCAGAAATGATTGAAGCTACTGACTGAATGAAAGGAGCTGGCATCTCACTCTCTTTGAATCTTCTTTATCATGCTAAGAGGAGCAGGAAAAAGCAAAAAATTTCAGAATTGCACCTTGCAATGCGGAGAAATTACTGTTTGTGCATTTACAATATTCATTGATTTTTGCCATTGAAAAACATGTTATTCATATACCAGAAATGTTTGAAGCTACTGACTGAATGAAAGGAGCTGGCACCTCACTCTCTTTGAATCTTCTTTATCATGCTAAGAGGAGCGGGAAAAAGCAAAAAATTTCAGAATTGCACCTTGCAATGCGGAGAAATTACTGTTTGTGCATTTATAATATTCAATGATTTTTGCCATTGAAAAACGTCCAGAAATGATTGAAGCTACTGACTGAACGAAAGGAGCTGGCATCTCACTCTCTTTGAATCTTCTTTATCATGCTAAGAGGAGCAGGAAAAAGCAAAAAATTTCAGAATTGCACCTTGCAATGCGGAGAAATTACTGTTTGTGCATTTACAATATTCATTGATTTTTGCCATTGAAAAACATCCAGAAATGATTGAAGCTACTGACTGAATGAAAGGAGCTGGCATCTCACTCTCTTTGAATCTTCTTTATCATGCTAAGAGGAGCAGGAAAAAGCAAAAAATTTCAGAATTGCACCTTGCAATGCGGAGAAATTACTGTTTGTGCATTTACAATATTCATTGATTTTTGCCATTGAAAAACATCATGTTATTCATATACCAGAAATGTTTGAAGCTACTGACTGAATGAAAGGAGCTGACATCTCACTCTCTTTGAATCTTCTTTATCATGCTAAGAGGAGCAGGAAAAAGC
This sequence comes from Phyllobates terribilis, assembly GCF_046119375.1. Classification (NCBI taxonomy): domain Eukaryota; kingdom Metazoa; phylum Chordata; class Amphibia; order Anura; family Dendrobatidae; genus Phyllobates; species Phyllobates terribilis. The sequence goes on from NW_027364334.1 coordinate 26,692, forward strand.
AAAAAATTTCAGAATTGCACCTTGCAATGCGGAGAAATTACTGTTTGTGCATTTACAATATTCATTGATTTTTGCCATTGAAAAACGTCCAGAAATGATTGAAGCTACTGACTGAATGAAAGGAGCTGGCATCTCACTCTCTTTGAATCTTCTTTATCATGCTAAGAGGAGCAGGAAAAAGCAAAAAATTTCAGAATTGCACCTTGCAATGCGGAGAAATTACTGTTTGTGCATTTACAATATTCATTGATTTTTGCCATTGAAAAACATGTTATTCATATACCAGAAATGTTTGAAGCTACTGACTGAATGAAAGGAGCTGGCACCTCACTCTCTTTGAATCTTCTTTATCATGCTAAGAGGAGCGGGAAAAAGCAAAAAATTTCAGAATTGCACCTTGCAATGCGGAGAAATTACTGTTTGTGCATTTATAATATTCAATGATTTTTGCCATTGAAAAACGTCCAGAAATGATTGAAGCTACTGACTGAACGAAAGGAGCTGGCATCTCACTCTCTTTGAATCTTCTTTATCATGCTAAGAGGAGCAGGAAAAAGCAAAAAATTTCAGAATTGCACCTTGCAATGCGGAGAAATTACTGTTTGTGCATTTACAATATTCATTGATTTTTGCCATTGAAAAACATCCAGAAATGATTGAAGCTACTGACTGAATGAAAGGAGCTGGCATCTCACTCTCTTTGAATCTTCTTTATCATGCTAAGAGGAGCAGGAAAAAGCAAAAAATTTCAGAATTGCACCTTGCAATGCGGAGAAATTACTGTTTGTGCATTTACAATATTCATTGATTTTTGCCATTGAAAAACATCATGTTATTCATATACCAGAAATGTTTGAAGCTACTGACTGAATGAAAGGAGCTGACATCTCACTCTCTTTGAATCTTCTTTATCATGCTAAGAGGAGCAGGAAAAAGCAAAAAATTTCAGAATTGCACCTTGCAATGCGGAGAAATTACTGTTTGTGCATTTACAATATTCATTGATTTTTGCCATTGAAAAACGTCCAGAAATGATTGAAGCTACTGACTGAATGAAAGGAGCTGGCATCTCACTCTCTTTGAATCTTCTTTATCATGCTAAGAGGAGCAGGAAAAAGCAAAAAATTTCAGAATTGCAACTTGCAATGCGGAGAAATTACTGTTTGTGCATTTACAATATTCATTGATTTTTGCCATTGAAAAACATGTTATTCATATACCAGAAATGTTTGAAGCTACTGACTGAATGAAAGGAGCTGGCACCTCACTCTCTTTGAATCTTCTTTATCATGCTAAGAGCAGCGGGAAAAAGCAAAAAATTTCAGAATTGCACCTTGCAATGCGGAGAAATTACTGTTTGTGCATTTACAATATTCATTGATTTTTGCCATTGAAAAACGTCCAGAAATGATTGAAGGTACTGACTGAATGAAAGGAGCTGTCATCTCACTCTCTTTGAATCTTCTTTATCATGCTAAGAGGAGCAGGAAAAAGCAAAAAATTTCCGAATTGCACCTTGCAATGCGGAGAAATTACTGTTTGTGCATTTACAATATTCATTGGTTTTTGCCATTGAAAAACGTCCAGAAATGATTGAAGCTACTGACTGAATGAAAGGAGCTGGCATCTCACTCTCTTTGAATCTTCTTTATCATGCTAAGAGGAGCAGGAAAAAGCAAAAAATTTCAGAATTGCACCTTGCAATGCGGAGAAATTACTGTTTGTGCATTTACAATATTCATTGATTTTTGCCATTGAAAAACATCATGTTATTCATATACCAGAAATGTTTGAAGCTACTGACTGAATGAAAGGAGCTGGCATCTCACTCTCTTTGAATCTTCTTTATCATGCTAAGAGGAGCAGGAAAAAGCAAAAAATTTCAGAATTGCACCTTGCAATGTGGAGAAATTACTGTTTGTGCATTTACAATATTCATTGATTTTTACCATTGAAAAACGTCCAGAAATGATTGAAGCTACTGACTGAATGAAAGTAGCTGGCATCTCACTCTCTTTGAATCTTCTTTATCATGCTAAGAGGAGCAGGAAAAAGCAAAAAATTTCAGACTTGCACCTTGCAATGCGGAGAAATTACTGTTTGTGCATTTACAATATTCATTGATTTTTGCCATTGAAAAACATCATGTTATTCATATACCAGAAATGTTTGAAGCTACTGACTGAATGAAAGGAGCTGGCATCTCACTCTCTTTGAATCTTCTTTATCATGCTAAGAGGAGCAGGAAAAAGTATAAAATTTCAGAATTGCACCTTGCAATGCGGAGAAATTAGTTTGTGCATTTATAATATTCAATGATTTTTGCCATTGAAAAACGTCCAGAAATGATTGAAGCTACTGACTGAACGAAAGGAGCTGGCATCTCACTCTCTTTGAATCTTCTTTATCATGCTAAGAGGAGCAGGAAAAAGCAAAAAATTTCAGAATTGCACCTTGCAATGCGGAGAAATTACTGTTTGTGCATTTACAATATTCATTGATTTTTGCCATTGAAAAACATCCAGAAATGATTGAAGCTACTGACTGAATGAAAGGAGCTGGCATCTCACTCTCTTTGAATCTTCTTTATCATGCTAAGAGGAGCAGGAAAAAGCAAAAAATTTCAGAATTGCACCTTGCAATGCGGAGAAATTACTGTTTGTGCATTTACAATATTTATTGATTTTTGCCATTGAAAAACATCATGTTATTCATATACCAGAAATGTTTGAAGCTACTGACTGAATGAAAGGAGCTGACATCTCACTCTCTTTGAATCTTCTTTATCATGCTAAGAGGAGCAGGAAAAAGCAAAAAATTTCAGAATTGCACCTTGCAATGCGGAGAAATTACTGTTTGTGCATTTACAATATTCATTGATTTTTGCCATTGAAAAACGTCCAGAAATGATTGAAGCTACTGACTGAATGAAAGGAGCTGGCATCTCACTCTCTTTGAATCTTCTTTATCATGCTAAGAGGAGCAGGAAAAAGCAAAAAATTTCAGAATTGCACCTTGCAATGCGGAGAAATTACTGTTTGTGCATTTACAATATTCATTGATTTTTGCCATTGAAAAACATGTTATTCATATACCAGAAATGTTTGAAGCTACTGACTGAATGAAAGGAGCTGGCACCTCACTCTCATTGAATCTTCTTTATCATGCTAAGAGGAGCGGGAAAAAGCAAAAAATTTCAGAATTGCACCTTGCAATGCGGAGAAATTACTGTTTGTGCATTTATAATATTCAATGATTTTTGCCATTGAAAAACGTCCAGAAATGATTGAAGCTACTGACTGAACGAAAGGAGCTGGCATCTCACTCTCTTTGAATCTTCTTTATCATGCTAAGAGGAGCAGGAAAAAGCAAAAAATTTCAGAATTGCACCTTGCAATGCGGAGAAATTACTGTTTGTGCATTTACAATATTCATTGATTTTTGCCATTGAAAAACATCCAGAAATGATTGAAGCTACTGACTGAATGAAAGGAGCTGGCATCTCACTCTCTTTGAATCTTCTTTATCATGCTAAGAGGAGCAGGAAAAAGCAAAAAATTTCAGAATTGCACCTTGCAATGCGGAGAAATTACTGTTTGTGCATTTACAATATTCATTGATTTTTGCCATTGAAAAACATCATGTTATTCATATACCAGAAATGTTTGAAGCTACTGACTGAATGAAAGGAGCTGACATCTCACTCTCTTTGAATCTTCTTTATCATGCTAAGAGGAGCAGGAAAAAGCAAAAAATTTCAGAATTGCACCTTGCAATGCGGAGAAATTACTGTTTGTGCATTTACAATATTCATTGATTTTTGCCATTGAAAAACGTCCAGAAATGATTGAAGCTACTGACTGAATGAAAGGAGCTGGCATCTCACTCTCTTTGAATCTTCTTTATCATGCTAAGAGGAGCAGGAAAAAGCAAAAAATTTCAGAATTGCACCTTGCAATGCGGAGAAATTACTGTTTGTGCATTTACAATATTCATTGATTTTTGCCATTGAAAAACATGTTATTCATATACCAGAAATGTTTGAAGCTACTGACTGAATGAAAGGAGCTGGCACCTCACTCTCTTTGAATCTTCTTTATCATGCTAAGAGGAGCGGGAAAAAGCAATAAATTTCAGAATTGCACCTTGCAATGCGGAGAAATTACTGTTTGTGCATTTACAATATTCATTGATTTTTGCCAATGAAAAACGTCCAGAAATGATTGAAGGTACTGACTGAATGAAAGGAGCTGGCATCTCACTCTCTTTGAATCTTCTTTATCATGCTAAGAGGAGCAGGAAAAAGCAAAAAATTTCAGAATTGCACCTTGCAATGCGGAGAAATTACTGTTTGTGCATTTACAATATTCATTGGTTTTTGCCATTGAAAAACGTCCAGAAATGATTGAAGCTACTGACTGAATGAAAGGAGCTGGCATCTCACTCTCTTTGAATCTTCTTTATCATGCTAAGAGGAGCAGGAAAAAGCAAAAAATTTCAGAATTGCACCTTGCAATGCGGAGAAATTACAGTTTGTGCATTTACAATATTCATTGATTTTTGCCATTGAAAAACATCCAGAAATGATTGAAGCTACTGACTGAATGAAAGGAGCTGGCATCTCACTCTCTTTGAATCTTCTTTATCATGCTAAGAGGAGCAGGAAAAAGCAAAAAATTTCAGAATTGCACCTTGCAATGCGGAGAAATTACTGTTTGTGCATTTACAATATTCATTGATTTTTGCCATTGAAAAACATCATGTTATTCATATACCAGAAATGTTTGAAGCTACTGACTGAATGAAAGGAGCTGGCATCTCACTCTCTTTGAATCTTCTTTATCATGCTAAGAGGAGCAGGAAAAAGCAAAAAATTTCAGAATTGCACCTTGCAATGTGGAGAAATTACTGTTTGTGCATTTACAATATTCATTGATTTTTACCATTGAAAAACGTCCAGAAATGATTGAAGCTACTGACTGAATGAAAGTAGCTGGCATCTCACTCTCTTTGAATCTTCTTTATCATGCTAAGAGGAGCAGGAAAAAGCAAAAAATTTCAGACTTGCACCTTGCAATGCGGAGAAATTACTGTTTGTGCATTTACAATATTCATTGATTTTTGCCATTGAAAAACATCATGTTATTCATATACCAGAAATGTTTGAAGCTACTGACTGAATGAAAGGAGCTGGCATCTCACTCTCTTTGAATCTTCTTTATCATGCTAAGAGGAGCAGGAAAAAGCAAAAAATTTCAGAATTGCACCTTGCAATGCGGAGAAATTACTGTTTGTGCATTTACAATATTCATTGATTTTTGCCATTGAAAAACATCATGTTATTCATATACCAGAAATGTTTGAAGCTACTGACTGAATGAAAGGAGCTGGCATCTCACTCTCTTTGAATCTTCTTTATCATGCTAAGAGGAGCAGGAAAAAGCAAAAAATTTCAGAATTGCACCTTGCAATGTGGAGAAATTACTGTTTGTGCATTTACAATATTCATTGATTTTTACCATTGAAAAACGTCCAGAAATGATTGAAGCTACTGACTGAATGAAAGTAGCTGGCATCTCACTCTCTTTGAATCTTCTTTATCATGCTAAGAGGAGCAGGAAAAAGCAAAAAATTTCAGACTTGCACCTTGCAATGCGGAGAAATTACTGTTTGTGCATTTACAATATTCATTGATTTTTGCCATTGAAAAACATCATGTTATTCATATACCAGAAATGTTTGAAGCTACTGACTGAATGAAAGCAGCTGGCATCTCACTCTCTTTGAATCTTCTTTATCATGCTAAGAGGAGCAGGAAAAAGCAAAAAATTTCAGAAATGCACCTTGCAATGCGGAGAAATTACTGTTTGTGCATTTACAATATTCATTGATTTTTGCCATTGAAAAACATCATGTTATTCATATACCAGAAATGATTGAAGCTACTGACTGAATGAAAGGAGCTGGCATCTCACTCTCTTTGAATCTTCTTTATCATGCTAAGAGGAGCAGGAAAAAGTAAAAAAATTCAGAATTACACCTTGCAATGCGGAGAAATTACTGTTTGTGCATTTATAATATTCAATGATTTTTGCCATTGAAAAACGTCCAGAAATGATTGAAGCTACTGACTGAACGAAAGGAGCTGGCATCTCACTCTCTTTGAATCTTCTTTATCATGCTAAGAGGAGCAGGAAAAAGCAAAAAATTGCAGAATTGCACCTTGCAATGCGGAGAAATTACTGTTTGTGCATTTACAATATTCATTGATTTTTGCCATTGAAAAACATCCAGAAATGATTGAAGCTACTGACTGAATGAAAGGAGCTGGCATCTCACTCTCTTTGAATCTTCTTTATCATGCTAAGAGGAGCAGGAAAAAGCAAAAAATTTCAGAATTGCACCTTGCAATGCGGAGAAATTACTGTTTGTGCATTTACAATATTCATTGATTTTTGCCATTGAAAAACATCATGTTATTCATATACCAGAAATGTTTGAAGCTACTGACTGAATGAAAGGAGCTGACATCTCACTCTCTTTGAATCTTCTTTATCATGCTAAGAGGAGCAGGAAAAAGCAAAAAATTTCAGAATTGCACCTTGCAATGCGGAGAAATTACTGTTTGTGCATTTACAATATTCATTGATTTTTGCCATTGAAAAACGTCCAGAAATGATTGAAGCTACTGACTGAATGAAAGGAGCTGGCATCTCACTCTCTTTGAATCTTCTTTATCATGCTAAGAGGAGCAGGAAAAAGCAAAAAATTTCAGAATTGCACCTTGCAATGCGGAGAAATTACTGTTTGTGCATTTACAATATTCATTGATTTTTGCCATTGAAAAACATGTTATTCATATACCAGAAATGTTTGAAGCTACTGACTGAATGAAAGGAGCTGGCACCTCACTCTCTTTGAATCTTCTTTATCATGCTAAGAGGAGCGGGAAAAAGCAAAAAATTTCAGAATTGCACCTTGCAATGCGGAGAAATTACTGTTTGTGCATTTACAATATTCATTGATTTTTGCCATTGAAAAACGTCCAGAAATGATTGAAGGTACTGACTGAATGAAAGGAGCTGGCATCTCACTCTCTTTGAATCTTCTTTATCATGCTAAGAGGAGCAGGAAAAAGCAAAAAATTTCAGAATTGCACCTTGCAATGCGGAGAAATTACTGTTTGTGCATTTACAATATTCATTGGTTTTTGCCATTGAAAAACGTCCAGAAATGATTGAAGCTACTGACTGAATGAAAGGAGCTGGCATCTCACTCTCTTTGAATCTTCTTTATCATGCTAAGAGGAGCAGGAAAAAGCAAAAAATTTCAGAATTGCACCTTGCAATGCGGAGAAATTACAGTTTGTGCATTTACAATATTCATTGATTTTTGCCATTGAAAAACATCCAGAAATGATTGAAGCTACTGACTGAATGAAAGGAGCTGGCATCTCACTCTCTTTGAATCTTCTTTATCATGCTAAGAGGAGCAGGAAAAAGCAAAAAATTTCAGAATTGCACCTTGCAATGCGGAGAAATTACTGCTTGTGCATTTACAATATTCATTGATTTTTGCCATTGAAAAACATCATGTTATTCATATACCAGAAATGTTTGAAGCTACTGACTGAATGAAAGGAGCTGGCATCTCACTCTCTTTGAATCTTCTTTATCATGCTAAGAGGAGCAGGAAAAAGCAAAAAATTTCAGAATTGCACCTTGCAATGTGGAGAAATTACTGTTTGTGCATTTACAATATTCATTGATTTTTACCATTGAAAAACGTCCAGAAATGATTGAAGCTACTGACTGAATGAAAGTAGCTGGCATCTCACTCTCTTTGAATCTTCTTTATCATGCTAACAGGAGCAGGAAAAAGCAAAAAATTTCAGACTTGCACCTTGCAATGCGGAGAAATTACTGTTTGTGCATTTACAATATTCATTGATTTTTGCCATTGAAAAACATCATGTTATTCATATACCAGAAATGTTTGAAGCTACTGACTGAATGAAAGGAGCTGGCATCTCACTCTCTTTGAATCTTCTTTATCATGCTAAGAGGAGCAGGAAAAAGCAAAAAATTTCAGAATTGCACCTTGCAATGCGGAGAAATTACTGTTTGTGCATTTACAATATTCATTGATTTTTGCCATTGAAAAACATCATGTTATTCATATACCAGAAATGTTTGAAGCTACTGACTGAATGAAAGGAGCTGGCATCTCACTCTCTTTGAATCTTCTTTATCATGCTAAGAGGAGCAGGAAAAAGCAAAAAATTTCAGAATTGCACCTTGCAATGTGGAGAAATTACTGTTTGTGCATTTACAATATTCATTGATTTTTACCATTGAAAAACGTCCAGAAATGATTGAAGCTACTGACTGAATGAAAGTAGCTGGCATCTCACTCTCTTTGAATCTTCTTTATCATGCTAAGAGGAGCAGGAAAAAGCAAAAAATTTCAGACTTGCACCTTGCAATGCGGAGAAATTACTGTTTGTGCATTTACAATATTCATTGATTTTTGCCTTTGAAAAACATCATGTTATTCATATACCAGAAATGATTGAAGCTACTGACTGAATGAAAGGAGCTGGCATCTCACTCTCTTTGAATCTTCTTTATCATGCTAAGAGGAGCAGGAAAAAGCAAAAAATTTCAGAATTGCACCTTGCAATGCGGAGAAATTACTGTTTGTGCATTTACAATATTCATTGGTTTTTGCCATTGAAAAACGTCCAGAAATGATTGAAGCTACTGACTGAATGAAAGGAGCTGGCATCTCACTCTCTTTGAATCTTCTTTATCATGCTAAGAGGAGCAGGAAAAAGCAAAAAATTTCAGAATTGCACCTTGCAATGCGGAGAAATTACAGTTTGTGCATTTACAATATTCATTGATTTTTGCCATTGAAAAACATCCAGAAATGATTGAAGCTACTGACTGAATGAAAGGAGCTGGCATCTCACTCTCTTTGAATCTTCTTTATCATGCTAAGAGGAGCAGGAAAAAGCAAAAAATTTCAGAATTGCACCTTGCAATGCGGAGAAATTACTGCTTGTGCATTTACAATATTCATTGATTTTTGCCATTGAAAAACATCATGTTATTCATATACCAGAAATGTTTGAAGCTACTGACTGAATGAAAGGAGCTGGCATCTCACTCTCTTTGAATCTTCTTTATCATGCTAAGAGGAGCAGGAAAAAGCAAAAAATTTCAGAATTGCACCTTGCAATGTGGAGAAATTACTGTTTGTGCATTTACAATATTCATTGATTTTTACCATTGAAAAACGTCCAGAAATGATTGAAGCTACTGACTGAATGAAAGTAGCTGGCATCTCACTCTCTTTGAATCTTCTTTATCATGCTAACAGGAGCAGGAAAAAGCAAAAAATTTCAGACTTGCACCTTGCAATGCGGAGAAATTACTGTTTGTGCATTTACAATATTCATTGATTTTTGCCATTGAAAAACATCATGTTATTCATATACCAGAAATGTTTGAAGCTACTGACTGAATGAAAGGAGCTGGCATCTCACTCTCTTTGAATCTTCTTTATCATGCTAAGAGGAGCAGGAAAAAGCAAAAAATTTCAGAATTGCACCTTGCAATGCGGAGAAATTACTGTTTGTGCATTTACAATATTCATTGATTTTTGCCATTGAAAAACATCATGTTATTCATATACCAGAAATGTTTGAAGCTACTGACTGAATGAAAGGAGCTGGCATCTCACTCTCTTTGAATCTTCTTTATCATGCTAAGAGGAGCAGGAAAAAGCAAAAAATTTCAGAATTGCACCTTGCAATGTGGAGAAATTACTGTTTGTGCATTTACAATATTCATTGATTTTTGCCATTGAAAAACATCATGTTATTCATATACCAGAAATGTTTGAAGCTACTGACTGAATGAAAGGAGCTGGCACCTCACTCTCATTGAATCTTCTTTATCATGCTAAGAGGAGCGGGAAAAAGCAAAAAATTTCAGAATTGCACCTTGCAATGCGGAGAAATTACTGTTTGTGCATTTATAATATTCAATGATTTTTGCCATTGAAAAACGTCCAGAAATGATTGAAGCTACTGACTGAACGAAAGGAGCTGGCATCTCACTCTCTTTGAATCTTCTTTATCATGCTAAGAGGAGCAGGAAAAAGCAAAAAATTTCAGAATTGCACCTTGCAATGCGGAGAAATTACTGTTTGTGCATTTACAATATTCATTGATTTTTGCCATTGAAAAACATCCAGAAATGATTGAAGCTACTGACTGAATGAAAGGAGCTGGCATCTCACTCTCTTTGAATCTTCTTTATCATGCTAAGAGGAGCAGGAAAAAGCAAAAAATTTCAGAATTGCACCTTGCAATGCGGAGAAATTACTGTTTGTGCATTTACAATATTCATTGATTTTTGCCATTGAAAAACATCATGTTATTCATATACCAGAAATGTTTGAAGCTACTGACTGAATGAAAGGAGCTGGCATCTCACTCTCTTTGAATCTTCTTTATCATGCTAAGAGGAGCAGGAAAAAGCAAAAAATTTCAGAATTGCACCTTGCAATGTGGAGAAATTACTGTTTGTGCATTTACAATATTCATTGATTTTTACCATTGAAAAACGTCCAGAAATGATTGAAGCTACTGACTGAATGAAAGTAGCTGGCATCTCACTCTCTTTGAATCTTCTTTATCATGCTAAGAGGAGCAGGAAAAAGCAAAAAATTTCAGACTTGCACCTTGCAATGCGGAGAAATTACTGTTTGTGCATTTACAATATTCATTGATTTTTGCCATTGAAAAACATCATGTTATTCATATACCAGAAATGTTTGAAGCTACTGACTGAATGAAAGGAGCTGGCATCTCACTCTCTTTGAATCTTCTTTATCATGCTAAGAGGAGCAGGAAAAAGCAAAAAATTTCAGAATTGCACCTTGCAATGCGGAGAAATTACTGTTTGTGCATTTACAATATTCATTGATTTTTGCCATTGAAAAACATCCAGAAATGATTGAAGCTACTGACTGAATGAAAGGAGCTGGCATCTCACTCTCTTTGAATCTTCTTTATCATGCTAAGAGGAGCAGGAAAAAGCAAAAAATTTCAGAATTGCACCTTGCAATGCGGAGAAATTACTGTTTGTGCATTTACAATATTCATTGATTTTTGCCATTGAAAAACATCATGTTATTCATATACCAGAAATGTTTGAAGCTACTGACTGAATGAAAGGAGCTGGCATCTCACTCTCTTTGAATCTTCTTTATCATGCTAAGAGGAGCAGGAAAAAGCAAAAAATTTCAGAATTGCACCTTGCAATGTGGAGAAATTACTGTTTGTGCATTTACAATATTCATTGATTTTTACCATTGAAAAACGTCCAGAAATGATTGAAGCTACTGACTGAATGAAAGTAGCTGGCATCTCACTCTCTTTGAATCTTCTTTATCATGCTAAGAGGAGCAGGAAAAAGCAAAAAATTTCAGACTTGCACCTTGCAATGCGGAGAAATTACTGTTTGTGCATTTACAATATTCATTGATTTTTGCCATTGAAAAACATCATGTTATTCATATACCAGAAATGTTTGAAGCTACTGACTGAATGAAAGGAGCTGGCATCTCACTCTCTTTGAATCTTCTTTATCATGCTAAGAGGAGCAGGAAAAAGCAAAAAATTTCAGAATTGCACCTTGCAATGCGGAGAAATTACTGTTTGTGCATTTACAATATTCATTGATTTTTGCCATTGAAAAACATCATGTTATTCATATACCAGAAATGTTTGAAGCTACTGACTGAATGAAAGGAGCTGGCATCTCACTCTCTTTGAATCTTCTTTATCATGCTAAGAGGAGCAGGAAAAAGCAAAAAATTTCAGAATTGCACCTTGCAATGTGGAGAAATTACTGTTTGTGCATTTACAATATTCATTGATTTTTACCATTGAAAAACGTCCAGAAATGATTGAAGCTACTGACTGAATGAAAGTAGCTGGCATCTCACTCTCTTTGAATCTTCTTTATCATGCTAAGAGGAGCAGGAAAAAGCAAAAAATTTCAGACTTGCACCTTGCAATGCGGAGAAATTACTGTTTGTGCATTTACAATATTCATTGATTTTTGCCATTGAAAAACATCATGTTATTCATATACCAGAAATGTTTGAAGCTACTGACTGAATGAAAGCAGCTGGCATCTCACTCTCTTTGAATCTTCTTTATCATGCTAAGAGGAGCAGGAAAAAGCAAAAAATTTCAGAAATGCACCTTGCAATGCGGAGAAATTACTGTTTGTGCATTTACAATATTCATTGATTTTTGCCATTGAAAAACATCATGTTATTCATATACCAGAAATGATTGAAGCTACTGACTGAATGAAAGGAGCTGGCATCTCACTCTCTTTGAATCTTCTTTATCATGCTAAGAGGAGCAGGAAAAAGTAAAAAAATTCAGAATTACACCTTGCAATGCGGAGAAATTACTGTTTGTGCATTTATAATATTCAATGATTTTTGCCATTGAAAAACGTCCAGAAATGATTGAAGCTACTGACTGAACGAAAGGAGCTGGCATCTCACTCTCTTTGAATCTTCTTTATCATGCTAAGAGGAGCAGGAAAAAGCAAAAAATTGCAGAATTGCACCTTGCAATGCGGAGAAATTACTGTTTGTGCATTTACAATATTCATTGATTTTTGCCATTGAAAAACATCCAGAAATGATTGAAGCTACTGACTGAATGAAAGGAGCTGGCATCTCACTCTCTTTGAATCTTCTTTATCATGCTAAGAGGAGCAGGAAAAAGCAAAAAATTTCAGAATTGCACCTTGCAATGCGGAGAAATTACTGTTTGTGCATTTACAATATTCATTGATTTTTGCCATTGAAAAACATCATGTTATTCATATACCAGAAATGTTTGAAGCTACTGACTGAATGAAAGGAGCTGACATCTCACTCTCTTTGAATCTTCTTTATCATGCTAAGAGGAGCAGGAAAAAGCAAAAAATTTCAGAATTGCACCTTGCAATGCGGAGAAATTACTGTTTGTGCATTTACAATATTCATTGATTTTTGCCATTGAAAAACGTCCAGAAATGATTGAAGCTACTGACTGAATGAAAGGAGCTGGCATCTCACTCTCTTTGAATCTTCTTTATCATGCTAAGAGGAGCAGGAAAAAGCAAAAAATTTCAGAATTGCACCTTGCAATGCGGAGAAATTACTGTTTGTGCATTTACAATATTCATTGATTTTTGCCATTGAAAAACATGTTATTCATATACCAGAAATGTTTGAAGCTACTGACTGAATGAAAGGAGCTGGCACCTCACTCTCTTTGAATCTTCTTTATCATGCTAAGAGGAGCGGGAAAAAGCAAAAAATTTCAGAATTGCACCTTGCAATGCGGAGAAATTACTGTTTGTGCATTTACAATATTCATTGATTTTTGCCATTGAAAAACGTCCAGAAATGATTGAAGGTACTGACTGAATGAAAGGAGCTGGCATCTCACTCTCTTTGAATCTTCTTTATCATGCTAAGAGGAGCAGGAAAAAGCAAAAAATTTCAGAATTGCACCTTGCAATGCGGAGAAATTACTGTTTGTGCATTTACAATATTCATTGGTTTTTGCCATTGAAAAACGTCCAGAAATGATTGAAGCTACTGACTGAATGAAAGGAGCTGGCATCTCACTCTCTTTGAATCTTCTTTATCATGCTAAGAGGAGCAGGAAAAAGCAAAAAATTTCAGAATTGCACCTTGCAATGCGGAGAAATTACAGTTTGTGCATTTACAATATTCATTGATTTTTGCCATTGAAAAACATCCAGAAATGATTGAAGCTACTGACTGAATGAAAGGAGCTGGCATCTCACTCTCTTTGAATCTTCTTTATCATGCTAAGAGGAGCAGGAAAAAGCAAAAAATTTCAGAATTGCACCTTGCAATGCGGAGAAATTACTGCTTGTGCATTTACAATATTCATTGATTTTTGCCATTGAAAAACATCATGTTATTCATATACCAGAAATGTTTGAAGCTACTGACTGAATGAAAGGAGCTGGCATCTCACTCTCTTTGAATCTTCTTTATCATGCTAAGAGGAGCAGGAAAAAGCAAAAAATTTCAGAATTGCACCTTGCAATGTGGAGAAATTACTGTTTGTGCATTTACAATATTCATTGATTTTTACCATTGAAAAACGTCCAGAAATGATTGAAGCTACTGACTGAATGAAAGTAGCTGGCATCTCACTCTCTTTGAATCTTCTTTATCATGCTAACAGGAGCAGGAAAAAGCAAAAAATTTCAGACTTGCACCTTGCAATGCGGAGAAATTACTGTTTGTGCATTTACAATATTCATTGATTTTTGCCATTGAAAAACATCATGTTATTCATATACCAGAAATGTTTGAAGCTACTGACTGAATGAAAGGAGCTGGCATCTCACTCTCTTTGAATCTTCTTTATCATGCTAAGAGGAGCAGGAAAAAGCAAAAAATTTCAGAATTGCACCTTGCAATGCGGAGAAATTACTGTTTGTGCATTTACAATATTCATTGATTTTTGCCATTGAAAAACATCATGTTATTCATATACCAGAAATGTTTGAAGCTACTGACTGAATGAAAGGAGCTGGCATCTCACTCTCTTTGAATCTTCTTTATCATGCTAAGAGGAGCAGGAAAAAGCAAAAAATTTCAGAATTGCACCTTGCAATGTGGAGAAATTACTGTTTGTGCATTTACAATATTCATTGATTTTTACCATTGAAAAACGTCCAGAAATGATTGAAGCTACTGACTGAATGAAAGTAGCTGGCATCTCACTCTCTTTGAATCTTCTTTATCATGCTAAGAGGAGCAGGAAAAAGCAAAAAATTTCAGACTTGCACCTTGCAATGCGGAGAAATTACTGTTTGTGCATTTACAATATTCATTGATTTTTGCCTTTGAAAAACATCATGTTATTCATATACCAGAAATGATTGAAGCTACTGACTGAATGAAAGGAGCTGGCATCTCACTCTCTTTGAATCTTCTTTATCATGCTAAGAGGAGCAGGAAAAAGCAAAAAATTTCAGAATTGCACCTTGCAATGCGGAGAAATTACTGTTTGTGCATTTACAATATTCATTGGTTTTTGCCATTGAAAAACGTCCAGAAATGATTGAAGCTACTGACTGAATGAAAGGAGCTGGCATCTCACTCTCTTTGAATCTTCTTTATCATGCTAAGAGGAGCAGGAAAAAGCAAAAAATTTCAGAATTGCACCTTGCAATGCGGAGAAATTACAGTTTGTGCATTTACAATATTCATTGATTTTTGCCATTGAAAAACATCCAGAAATGATTGAAGCTACTGACTGAATGAAAGGAGCTGGCATCTCACTCTCTTTGAATCTTCTTTATCATGCTAAGAGGAGCAGGAAAAAGCAAAAAATTTCAGAATTGCACCTTGCAATGCGGAGAAATTACTGCTTGTGCATTTACAATATTCATTGATTTTTGCCATTGAAAAACATCATGTTATTCATATACCAGAAATGTTTGAAGCTACTGACTGAATGAAAGGAGCTGGCATCTCACTCTCTTTGAATCTTCTTTATCATGCTAAGAGGAGCAGGAAAAAGCAAAAAATTTCAGAATTGCACCTTGCAATGTGGAGAAATTACTGTTTGTGCATTTACAATATTCATTGATTTTTACCATTGAAAAACGTCCAGAAATGATTGAAGCTACTGACTGAATGAAAGTAGCTGGCATCTCACTCTCTTTGAATCTTCTTTATCATGCTAACAGGAGCAGGAAAAAGCAAAAAATTTCAGACTTGCACCTTGCAATGCGGAGAAATTACTGTTTGTGCATTTACAATATTCATTGATTTTTGCCATTGAAAAACATCATGTTATTCATATACCAGAAATGTTTGAAGCTACTGACTGAATGAAAGGAGCTGGCATCTCACTCTCTTTGAATCTTCTTTATCATGCTAAGAGGAGCAGGAAAAAGCAAAAAATTTCAGAATTGCACCTTGCAATGCGGAGAAATTACTGTTTGTGCATTTACAATATTCATTGATTTTTGCCATTGAAAAACATCATGTTATTCATATACCAGAAATGTTTGAAGCTACTGACTGAATGAAAGGAGCTGGCATCTCACTCTCTTTGAATCTTCTTTATCATGCTAAGAGGAGCAGGAAAAAGCAAAAAATTTCAGAATTGCACCTTGCAATGTGGAGAAATTACTGTTTGTGCATTTACAATATTCATTGATTTTTGCCATTGAAAAACATCATGTTATTCATATACCAGAAATGTTTGAAGCTACTGACTGAATGAAAGGAGCTGGCATCTCACTCTCTTTGAATCTTCTTTATCATGCTAAGAGGAGCAGGAAAAAGCAAAAAATTTCAGAATTGCACCTTGCAATGTGGAGAAATTACTGTTTGTGCATTTACAATATTCATTGATTTTTACCATTGAAAAACGTCCAGAAATGATTGAAGCTACTGACTGAATGAAAGTAGCTGGCATCTCACTCTCTTTGAATCTTCTTTATCATGCTAAGAGGAGCAGGAAAAAGCAAAAAATTTCAGACTTGCACCTTGCAATGCGGAGAAATTACTGTTTGTGCATTTACAATATTCATTGATTTTTGCCTTTGAAAAACATCATGTTATTCATATACCAGAAATGATTGAAGCTACTGACTGAATGAAAGGAGCTGGCATCTCACTCTCTTTGAATCTTCTTTATCATGCTAAGAGGAGCAGGAAAAAGCAAAAAATTTCAGAATTGCACCTTGCAATGCGGAGAAATTACTGTTTGTGCATTTACAATATTCATTGGTTTTTGCCATTGAAAAACGTCCAGAAATGATTGAAGCTACTGAGTGAATGAAAGGAGCTGGCATCTCACTCTCTTTGAATCTTCTTTATCATGCTAAGAGGAGCAGGAAAAAGCAAAAAATTTCAGAATTGCACCTTGCAATGCGGAGAAATTACAGTTTGTGCATTTACAATATTCATTGATTTTTGCCATTGAAAAACATCCAGAAATGATTGAAGCTACTGACTGAATGAAAGGAGCTGGCATCTCACTCTCTTTGAATCTTCTTTATCATGCTAAGAGGAGCAGGAAAAAGCAAAAAATTTCAGAATTGCACCTTGCAATGCGGAGAAATTACTGCTTGTGCATTTACAATATTCATTGATTTTTGCCATTGAAAAACATCATGTTATTCATATACCAGAAATGTTTGAAGCTACTGACTGAATGAAAGGAGCTGGCATCTCACTCTCTTTGAATCTTCTTTATCATGCTAAGAGGAGCAGGAAAAAGCAAAAAATTTCAGAATTGCACCTTGCAATGTGGAGAAATTACTGTTTGTGCATTTACAATATTCATTGATTTTTGCCATTGAAAAACATCATGTTATTCATATACCAGAAATGTTTGAAGCTACTGACTGAATGAAAGGAGCTGGCATCTCACTCTCTTTGAATCTTCTTTATCATGCTAAGAGGAGCAGGAAAAAGCAAAAAATTTCAGAATTGCACCTTGCAATGTGGAGAAATTACTGTTTGTGCATTTACAATATTCATTGATTTTTACCATTGAAAAACGTCCAGAAATGATTGAAGCTACTGACTGAATGAAAGTAGCTGGCATCTCACTCTCTTTGAATGTTCTTTATCATGCTAAGAGGAGCAGGAAAAAGCAAAAAATTTCAGACTTGCACCTTGCAATGCGGAGAAATTACTGTTTGTGCATTTACAATATTCATTGATTTTTGCCTTTGAAAAACATCATGTTATTCATATACCAGAAATGATTGAAGCTACTGACTGAATGAAAGGAGCTGGCATCTCACTCTCTTTGAATCTTCTTTATCATGCTAAGAGGAGCAGGAAAAAGCAAAAAATTTCAGAATTGCACCTTGCAATGCGGAGAAATTACTGTTTGTGCATTTACAATATTCATTGGTTTTTGCCATTGAAAAACGTCCAGAAATGATTGAAGCTACTGACTGAATGAAAGGAGCTGGCATCTCACTCTCTTTGAATCTTCTTTATCATGCTAAGAGGAGCAGGAAAAAGCAAAAAATTTCAGAATTGCACCTTGCAATGCGGAGAAATTACAGTTTGTGCATTTACAATATTCATTGATTTTTGCCATTGAAAAACATCCAGAAATGATTGAAGCTACTGACTGAATGAAAGGAGCTGGCATCTCACTCTCTTTGAATCTTCTTTATCATGCTAAGAGGAGCAGGAAAAAGCAAAAAATTTCAGAATTGCACCTTGCAATGCGGAGAAATTACTGCTTGTGCATTTACAATATTCATTGATTTTTGCCATTGAAAAACATCATGTTATTCATATACCAGAAATGTTTGAAGCTACTGACTGAATGAAAGGAGCTGGCATCTCACTCTCTTTGAATCTTCTTTATCATGCTAAGAGGAGCAGGAAAAAGCAAAAAATTTCAGAATTGCACCTTGCAATGTGGAGAAATTACTGTTTGTGCATTTACAATATTCATTGATTTTTACCATTGAAAAACGTCCAGAAATGATTGAAGCTACTGACTGAATGAAAGTAGCTGGCATCTCACTCTCTTTGAATCTTCTTTATCATGCTAACAGGAGCAGGAAAAAGCAAAAAATTTCAGACTTGCACCTTGCAATGCGGAGAAATTACTGTTTGTGCATTTACAATATTCATTGATTTTTGCCATTGAAAAACATCATGTTATTCATATACCAGAAATGTTTGAAGCTACTGACTGAATGAAAGGAGCTGGCATCTCACTCTCTTTGAATCTTCTTTATCATGCTAAGAGGAGCAGGAAAAAGCAAAAAATTTCAGAATTGCACCTTGCAATGCGGAGAAATTACTGTTTGTGCATTTACAATATTCATTGATTTTTGCCATTGAAAAACATCATGTTATTCATATACCAGAAATGTTTGAAGCTACTGACTGAATGAAAGGAGCTGGCATCTCACTCTCTTTGAATCTTCTTTATCATGCTAAGAGGAGCAGGAAAAAGCAAAAAATTTCAGAATTGCACCTTGCAATGTGGAGAAATTACTGTTTGTGCATTTACAATATTCATTGATTTTTACCATTGAAAAACGTCCAGAAATGATTGAAGCTACTGACTGAATGAATGTAGCTGGCATCTCACTCTCTTTGAATCTTCTTTATCATGCTAAGAGGAGCAGGAAAAAGCAAAAAATTTCAGACTTGCACCTTGCAATGCGGAGAAATTACTGTTTGTGCATTTACAATATTCATTGATTTTTGCCTTTGAAAAACATCATGTTATTCATATACCAGAAATGATTGAAGCTACTGACTGAATGAAAGGAGCTGGCATCTCACTCTCTTTGAATCTTCTTTATCATGCTAAGAGGAGCAGGAAAAAGTAAAAAAAATTTCAGAATTGCACCTTGCAATGCGGAGAAATTACTGTTTGTGCATTTATAATATTCAATGATTTTTGCCATTGAAAAACGTCCAGAAATGATTGAAGCTACTGACTGAACGAAAGGAGCTGGCATCTCACTCTCTTTGAATCTTCTTTATCATGCTAAGAGGAGCAGGAAAAAGCAAAAAATTTCAGAATTGCACCTTGCAATGCGGAGAAATTACTGTTTGTGCATTTACAATATTCATTGATTTTTGCCATTGAAAAACATCATGTTATTCATATACCAGAAATGTTTGAAGCTACTGACTGAATGAAAGGAGCTGACATCTCACTCTCTTTGAATCTTCTTTATCATGCTAAGAGGAGCAGGAAAAAGCAAAAAATTTCAGAATTGCACCTTGCAATGCGGAGAAATTACTGTTTGTGCATTTACAATATTCATTGATTTTTGCCATTGAAAAACATCCAGAAATGATTGAAGCTACTGACTGAATGAAAGGAGCTGGCATCTCACTCTCTTTGAATCTTCTTTATCATGCTAAGAGGAGCAGGAAAAAGCAAAAAATTTCAGAATTGCACCTTGCAATGCGGAGAAATTACTGTTTGTGCATTTACAATATTCATTGATTTTTGCCATTGAAAATCATCATGTTATTCATATACCAGAAATGTTTGAAGCTACTGACTGAATGAAAGGAGCTGGCATCTTACTCTCTTTGAATCTTCTTTATCATGCTAAGAGGAGCAGGAAAAAGCAAAAAATTTCAGAATTGCACCTTGCAATGCGGAGAAATTACTGTTTGTGCATTTACAATATTCATTGATTTTTGCCATTGAAAAACGTCCAGAAATGATTGAAGTTACTGACTGAATGAAAGGAGCTGGCATCTCACTCTCTTTGAATCTTCTTTATCATGCTAAGAGGAGCAGGAAAAAGCAAAAAATTTCAGAATTGCACCTTGCAATGCGGAGAAATTACTGTTTGTGCATTTACAATATTCATTGGTTTTTGCCATTGAAAAACGTCCAGAAATGATTGAAGCTACTGACTGAATGAAAGGAGCTGGCATCTCACTCTCTTTGAATCTTCTTTATCATGCTAAGAGGACCAGGAAAAAGCAAAAAATTTCAGAATTGCACCTTGCAATGCGGAGAAATTACAGTTTGTGCATTTACAATATTCATTGATTTTTGCCATTGAAAAACATCCAGAAATGATTGAAGCTACTGACTGAATGAAAGGAGCTGGCATCTCACTCTCTTTGAATCTTCTTTATCATGCTAAGAGGAGCAGGAAAAAGCAAAAAATTTCAGAATTGCACCTTGCAATGCGGAGAAATTACTGTTTGTGCATTTACAATATTCATTGATTTTTGCCATTGAAAAACATCATGTTATTCATATACCAGAAATGTTTGAAGCTACTGACTGAATGAAAGGAGCTGGCATCTCACTCTCTTTGAATCTTCTTTATCATGCTAAGAGGAGCAGGAAAAAGCAAAAAATTTCAGAATTGCACCTTGCAATGTGGAGAAATTACTGTTTGTGCATTTACAATATTCATTGATTTTTACCATTGAAAAACGTCCAGAAATGATTGAAGCTACTGACTGAATGAAAGTAGCTGGCATCTCACTCTCTTTGAATCTTCTTTATCATGCTAAGAGGAGCAGGAAAAAGCAAAAAATTTCAGACTTGCACCTTGCAATGCGGAGAAATTACTGTTTGTGCATTTACAATATTCATTGATTTTTGCCATTGAAAAACATCATGTTATTCATATACCAGAAATGTTTGAAGCTACTGACTGAATGAAAGGAGCTGGCATCTCACTCTCTTTGAATCTTCTTTATCATGCTAAGAGGAGCAGGAAAAAGCAAAAAATTTCAGAATTGCACCTTGCAATGCGGAGAAATTACTGTTTGTGCATTTACAATATTCATTGATTTTTGCCATTGAAAAACATCATGTTATTCATATACCAGAAATGTTTGAAGCTACTGACTGAATGAAAGGAGCTGGCATCTCACTCTCTTTGAATCTTCTTTATCATGCTAAGAGGAGCAGGAAAAAGCAAAAAATTTCAGAATTGCACCTTGCAATGTGGAGAAATTACTGTTTGTGCATTTACAATATTCATTGATTTTTACCATTGAAAAACGTCCAGAAATGATTGAAGCTACTGACTGAATGAAAGTAGCTGGCATCTCACTCTCTTTGAATCTTCTTTATCATGCTAAGAGGAGCAGGAAAAAGCAAAAAATTTCAGACTTGCACCTTGCAATGCGGAGAAATTACTGTTTGTGCATTTACAATATTCATTGATTTTTGCCATTGAAAAACATCATGTTATTCATATACCAGAAATGTTTATAGCTACTGACTGAATGAAAGGAGCTGGCATCTCACTCTCTTTGAATCTTCTTTATCATGCTAAGAGGAGCAGGAAAAAGCAAAAAATTTCAGAATTGCACCTTGCAATGCGGAGAAATTACTGTTTGTGCATTTACAATATTCATTGATTTTTGCCATTGAAAAACATCATGTTATTCATATACCAGAAATGATTGAAGCTACTGACTGAATGAAAGGAGCTGGCATCTCACTCTCTTTGAATCTTCTTTATCATGCTAAGAGGAGCAGGAAAAAGTAAAAAATTTCAGAATTGCACCTTGCAATGCGGAGAAATTACTGTTTGTGCATTTATAATATTCAATGATTTTTGCCATTGAAAAACGTCCAGAAATGATTGAAGCTACTGACTGAACGAAAGGAGCTGGCATCTCACTCTCTTTGAATCTTCTTTATCATGCTAAGAGGAGCAGGAAAAAGCAAAAAATTTCAGAATTGCA
This sequence comes from Phyllobates terribilis, assembly GCF_046119375.1. Lineage (NCBI taxonomy): Eukaryota > Metazoa > Chordata > Amphibia > Anura > Dendrobatidae > Phyllobates > Phyllobates terribilis. Next base: position 49,009 of record NW_027364334.1, read on the forward strand.
CCTTGCAATGCGGAGAAATTACTGTTTGTGCATTTACAATATTCATTGATTTTTGCCATTGAAAAACATCCAGAAATGATTGAAGCTACTGACTGAATGAAAGGAGCTGGCATCTCACTCTCTTTTAATCTTCTTTATCATGCTAAGAGGAGCAGGAAAAAGCAAAAAATTTCAGAATTGCACCTTGCAATGCGGAGAAATTACTGTTTGTGCATTTACAATATTCATTGATTTTTGCCATTGAAAAACATCATGTTATTCATATTCCAGAAATGTTTGAAGCTACTGACTGAATGAAAGGAGCTGACATCTCACTCTCTTTGAATCTTCTTTATCATGCTAAGAGGAGCAGGAAAAAGCAAAAAATTTCAGAATTGCACCTTGCAATGCGGAGAAATTACTGTTTGTGCATTTACAATATTCATTGATTTTTGCCATTGAAAAACGTCCAGAAATGATTGAAGCTACTGACTGAATGAAAGGAGCTGGCATCTCACTCTCTTTGAATCTTCTTTATCATGCTAAGAGGAGCAGGAAAAAGCAAAAAATTTCAGAATTGCATCTTGCAATGCGGAGAAATTACTGTTTGTGCATTTACAATATTCATTGATTTTTGCCATTGAAAAACATGTTATTCATATACCAGAAATGTTTGAAGCTACTGACTGAATGAAAGGAGCTGGCACCTCACTCTCTTTGAATCTTCTTTATCATGCTAAGAGGAGCGGGAAAAAGCAAAAAATTTCAGAATTGCACCTTGCAATGCGGAGAAATTACTGTTTGTGCATTTATAATATTCAATGATTTTTGCCATTGAAAAACGTCCAGAAATGATTGAAGCTACTGACTGAACGAAAGGAGCTGGCATCTCACTCTCTTTGAATCTTCTTTATCATGCTAAGAGGAGCAGGAAAAAGCAAAAAATTTCAGAATTGCACCTTGCAATGCGGAGAAATTACTGTTTGTGCATTTACAATATTCATTGATTTTTGCCATTGAAAAACATCCAGAAATGATTGAAGCTACTGACTGAATGAAAGGAACTGGCATCTCACTCTCTTTGAATCTTCTTTATCATGCTAAGAGGAGCAGGAAAAAGCAAAAAATTTCAGAATTGCACCTTGCAATGCGGAGAAATTACTGTTTGTGCATTTACAATATTCATTGATTTTTGCCATTGAAAAACATCATGTTATTCATTTACCAGAAATGTTTGAAGCTACTGACTGAATGAAAGGAGCTGGCATCTCACTCTCTTTGAATCTTCTTTATCATGCTAAGAGGAGCAGGAAAAAGCAAAAAATTTCAGAATTGCACCTTGCAATGTGGAGAAATTACTGTTTGTGCATTTACAATATTCATTGATTTTTACCATTGAAAAACGTCCAGAAATGATTGAAGCTACTGACTGAATGAAAGTAGCTGGCATCTCACTCTCTTTGAATCTTCTTTATCATGCTAAGAGGAGCAGGAAAAAGCAAAAAATTTCAGACTTGCACCTTGCAATGCGGAGAAATTACTGTTTGTGCATTTACAATATTCATTGATTTTTGCCATTGAAAAACATCATGTTATTCATATACCAGAAATGTTTGAAGCTACTGACTGAATGAAAGGAGCTGGCATCTCACTCTCTTTGAATCTTCTTTATCATGCTAAGAGGAGCAGGAAAAAGCAAAAAATTTCAGAATTGCACCTTGGAATGCGGAGAAATTACTGTTTGTGCATTTACAATATTCATTGATTTTTGCCATTGAAAAACATCATGTTATTCATATACCAGAAATGATTGAAGCTACTGACTGAATGAAAGGAGCTGGCATCTCACTCTCTTTGAATCTTCTTTATCATGCTAAGAGGAGCAGGAAAAAGTAAAAAATTTCAGAATTGCACCTTGCAATGCGGAGAAATTACTGTTTGTGCATTTATAATATTCAATGATTTTTGCCATTGAAAAACGTCCAGAAATGATTGAAGCTACTGACTGAACGAAAGGAGCTGGCATCTCACTCTCTTTGAATCTTCTTTATCATGCTAAGAGGAGCAGGAAAAAGCAAAAAATTTCAGAATTGCACCTTGCAATGCGGAGAAATTACTGTTTGTGCATTTACAATATTCATTGATTTTTGCCATTGAAAAACATCCAGAAATGATTGAAGCTACTGACTGAATGAAAGGAGCTGGCATCTCACTCTCTTTGAATCTTCTTTATCATGCTAAGAGGAGCAGGAAAAAGCAAAAAATTTCAGAATTGCACCTTGCAATGCGGAGAAATTACTGTTTGTGCATTTACAATATTCATTGATTTTTGCCATTGAAAAACATCATGTTATTCATATACCAGAAATGTTTGAAGCTACTGACTGAATGAAAGGAGCTGACATCTCACTCTCTTTGAATCTTCTTTATCATGCTAAGAGGAGCAGGAAAAAGCAAAAAATTTCAGAATTGCACCTTGCAATGCGGAGAAATTACTGTTTGTGCATTTACAATATTCATTGATTTTTGCCATTGAAAAACGTCCAGAAATGATTGAAGCTACTGACTGAATGAAAGGAGCTGGCATCTCACTCTCTTTGAATCTTCTTTATCATGCTAAGAGGAGCAGGAAAAAGCAAAAAATTTCAGAATTGCACCTTGCAATGCGGAGAAATTACTGTTTGTGCATTTACAATATTCATTGATTTTTGCCATTGAAAAACATCCAGAAATGATTGAAGCTACTGACTGAATGAAAGGAGCTGGCATCTCACTCTCTTTGAATCTTCTTTATCATGCTAAGAGGAGCAGGAAAAAGCAAAAAATTTCAGAATTGCACCTTGCAATGCGGAGAAATTACTGTTTGTGCATTTACAATATTCATTGATTTTTGCCATTGAAAAACATCATGTTATTCATATACCAGAAATGTTTGAAGCTACTGACTGAATGAAAGGAGCTGACATCTCACTCTCTTTGAATCTTCTTTATCATGCTAAGAGGAGCAGGAAAAAGCAAAAAATTTCAGAATTGCACCTTGCAATGCGGAGAAATTGCTGTTTGTGCATTTACAATATTCATTGATTTTTGCCATTGAAAAACGTCCAGAAATGATTGAAGCTACTGACTGAATGAAAGGAGCTGGCATCTCACTCTCTTTGAATCTTCTTTATCATGCTAAGAGGAGCAGGAAAAAGCAAAAAATTTCAGAATTGCACCTTGCAATGCGGAGAAATTACTGTTTGTGCATTTACAATATTCATTGATTTTTGCCATTGAAAAACATGTTATTCATATACCAGAAATGTTTGAAGCTACTGACTGAATGAAAGGAGCTGGCACCTCACTCTCTTTGAATCTTCTTTATCATGCTAAGAGGAGCGGGAAAAAGCAAAAAATTTCAGAATTGCACCTTGCAATGCGGAGAAATTACTGTTTGTGCATTTACAATATTCATTGATTTTTGCCATTGAAAAACGTCCAGAAATGATTGAAGGTACTGACTGAATGAAAGGAGCTGGCATCTCACTCTCTTTGAATCTTCTTTATCATGCTAAGAGGAGCAGGAAAAAGCAAAAAATTTCAGACTTGCACCTTGCAATGCGGAGAAATTACTGTTTGTGCATTTACAATATTCATTGATTTTTGCCATTGAAAAACATCATGTTATTCATATACCAGAAATGTTTGAAGCTACTGACTGAATGAAAGGAGCTGGCATCTCACTCTCTTTGAATCTTCTTTATCATGCTAAGAGGAGCAGGAAAAAGCAAAAAATTTCAGAATTGCACCTTGCAATGCGGAGAAATTACTGTTTGTGCATTTACAATATTCATTGATTTTTGCCATTGAAAAACATCATGTTATTCATATACCAGAAATGTTTGAAGCTACTGACTGAATGAAAGGAGCTGGCATCTCACTCTCTTTGAATCTTCTTTATCATGCTAAGAGGAGCAGGAAAAAGCAAAAAATTTCAGAATTGCACCTTGCAATGTGGAGAAATTACTGTTTGTGCATTTACAATATTCATTGATTTTTACCATTGAAAAACGTCCAGAAATGATTGAAGCTACTGACTGAATGAAAGTAGCTGGCATCTCACTCTCTTTGAATCTTCTTTATCATGCTAAGAGGAGCAGGAAAAAGCAAAAAATTTCAGACTTGCACCTTGCAATGCGGAGAAATTACTGTTTGTGCATTTACAATATTCATTGATTTTTGCCATTGAAAAACATCATGTTATTCATATACCAGAAATGTTTATAGCTACTGACTGAATGAAAGGAGCTGGCATCTCACTCTCTTTGAATCTTCTTTATCATGCTAAGAGGAGCAGGAAAAAGCAAAAAATTTCAGAATTGCACCTTGCAATGCGGAGAAATTACTGTTTGTGCATTTACAATATTCATTGATTTTTGCCATTGAAAAACATCATGTTATTCATATACCAGAAATGATTGAAGCTACTGACTGAATGAAAGGAGCTGGCATCTCACTCTCTTTGAATCTTCTTTATCATGCTAAGAGGAGCAGGAAAAAGTAAAAAATTTCAGAATTGCACCTTGCAATGCGGAGAAATTACTGTTTGTGCATTTATAATATTCAATGATTTTTGCCATTGAAAAACGTCCAGAAATGATTGAAGCTACTGACTGAACGAAAGGAGCTGGCATCTCACTCTCTTTGAATCTTCTTTATCATGCTAAGAGGAGCAGGAAAAAGCAAAAAATTTCAGAATTGCACCTTGCAATGCGGAGAAATTACTGTTTGTGCATTTACAATATTCATTGATTTTTGCCATTGAAAAACATCCAGAAATGATTGAAGCTACTGACTGAATGAAAGGAGCTGGCATCTCACTCTCTTTTAATCTTCTTTATCATGCTAAGAGGAGCAGGAAAAAGCAAAAAATTTCAGAATTGCACCTTGCAATGCGGAGAAATTACTGTTTGTGCATTTACAATATTCATTGATTTTTGCCATTGAAAAACATCATGTTATTCATATTCCAGAAATGTTTGAAGCTACTGACTGAATGAAAGGAGCTGACATCTCACTCTCTTTGAATCTTCTTTATCATGCTAAGAGGAGCAGGAAAAAGCAAAAAATTTCAGAATTGCACCTTGCAATGCGGAGAAATTACTGTTTGTGCATTTACAATATTCATTGATTTTTGCCATTGAAAAACGTCCAGAAATGATTGAAGCTACTGACTGAATGAAAGGAGCTGGCATCTCACTCTCTTTGAATCTTCTTTATCATGCTAAGAGGAGCAGGAAAAAGCAAAAAATTTCAGAATTGCATCTTGCAATGCGGAGAAATTACTGTTTGTGCATTTACAATATTCATTGATTTTTGCCATTGAAAAACATGTTATTCATATACCAGAAATGTTTGAAGCTACTGACTGAATGAAAGGAGCTGGCACCTCACTCTCTTTGAATCTTCTTTATCATGCTAAGAGGAGCGGGAAAAAGCAAAAAATTTCAGAATTGCACCTTGCAATGCGGAGAAATTACTGTTTGTGCATTTATAATATTCAATGATTTTTGCCATTGAAAAACGTCCAGAAATGATTGAAGCTACTGACTGAACGAAAGGAGCTGGCATCTCACTCTCTTTGAATCTTCTTTATCATGCTAAGAGGAGCAGGAAAAAGCAAAAAATTTCAGAATTGCACCTTGCAATGCGGAGAAATTACTGTTTGTGCATTTACAATATTCATTGATTTTTGCCATTGAAAAACATCCAGAAATGATTGAAGCTACTGACTGAATGAAAGGAACTGGCATCTCACTCTCTTTGAATCTTCTTTATCATGCTAAGAGGAGCAGGAAAAAGCAAAAAATTTCAGAATTGCACCTTGCAATGCGGAGAAATTACTGTTTGTGCATTTACAATATTCATTGATTTTTGCCATTGAAAAACATCATGTTATTCATTTACCAGAAATGTTTGAAGCTACTGACTGAATGAAAGGAGCTGGCATCTCACTCTCTTTGAATCTTCTTTATCATGCTAAGAGGAGCAGGAAAAAGCAAAAAATTTCAGAATTGCACCTTGCAATGTGGAGAAATTACTGTTTGTGCATTTACAATATTCATTGATTTTTACCATTGAAAAACGTCCAGAAATGATTGAAGCTACTGACTGAATGAAAGTAGCTGGCATCTCACTCTCTTTGAATCTTCTTTATCATGCTAAGAGGAGCAGGAAAAAGCAAAAAATTTCAGACTTGCACCTTGCAATGCGGAGAAATTACTGTTTGTGCATTTACAATATTCATTGATTTTTGCCATTGAAAAACATCATGTTATTCATATACCAGAAATGTTTGAAGCTACTGACTGAATGAAAGGAGCTGGCATCTCACTCTCTTTGAATCTTCTTTATCATGCTAAGAGGAGCAGGAAAAAGCAAAAAATTTCAGAATTGCACCTTGGAATGCGGAGAAATTACTGTTTGTGCATTTACAATATTCATTGATTTTTGCCATTGAAAAACATCATGTTATTCATATACCAGAAATGATTGAAGCTACTGACTGAATGAAAGGAGCTGGCATCTCACTCTCTTTGAATCTTCTTTATCATGCTAAGAGGAGCAGGAAAAAGTAAAAAATTTCAGAATTGCACCTTGCAATGCGGAGAAATTACTGTTTGTGCATTTATAATATTCAATGATTTTTGCCATTGAAAAACGTCCAGAAATGATTGAAGCTACTGACTGAACGAAAGGAGCTGGCATCTCACTCTCTTTGAATCTTCTTTATCATGCTAAGAGGAGCAGGAAAAAGCAAAAAATTTCAGAATTGCACCTTGCAATGCGGAGAAATTACTGTTTGTGCATTTACAATATTCATTGATTTTTGCCATTGAAAAACATCCAGAAATGATTGAAGCTACTGACTGAATGAAAGGAGCTGGCATCTCACTCTCTTTGAATCTTCTTTATCATGCTAAGAGGAGCAGGAAAAAGCAAAAAATTTCAGAATTGCACCTTGCAATGCGGAGAAATTACTGTTTGTGCATTTACAATATTCATTGATTTTTGCCATTGAAAAACATCATGTTATTCATATACCAGAAATGTTTGAAGCTACTGACTGAATGAAAGGAGCTGACATCTCACTCTCTTTGAATCTTCTTTATCATGCTAAGAGGAGCAGGAAAAAGCAAAAAATTTCAGAATTGCACCTTGCAATGCGGAGAAATTACTGTTTGTGCATTTACAATATTCATTGATTTTTGCCATTGAAAAACGTCCAGAAATGATTGAAGCTACTGACTGAATGAAAGGAGCTGGCATCTCACTCTCTTTGAATCTTCTTTATCATGCTAAGAGGAGCAGGAAAAAGCAAAAAATTTCAGAATTGCACCTTGCAATGCGGAGAAATTACTGTTTGTGCATTTACAATATTCATTGATTTTTGCCATTGAAAAACATCCAGAAATGATTGAAGCTACTGACTGAATGAAAGGAGCTGGCATCTCACTCTCTTTGAATCTTCTTTATCATGCTAAGAGGAGCAGGAAAAAGCAAAAAATTTCAGAATTGCACCTTGCAATGCGGAGAAATTACTGTTTGTGCATTTACAATATTCATTGATTTTTGCCATTGAAAAACATCATGTTATTCATATACCAGAAATGTTTGAAGCTACTGACTGAATGAAAGGAGCTGACATCTCACTCTCTTTGAATCTTCTTTATCATGCTAAGAGGAGCAGGAAAAAGCAAAAAATTTCAGAATTGCACCTTGCAATGCGGAGAAATTGCTGTTTGTGCATTTACAATATTCATTGATTTTTGCCATTGAAAAACGTCCAGAAATGATTGAAGCTACTGACTGAATGAAAGGAGCTGGCATCTCACTCTCTTTGAATCTTCTTTATCATGCTAAGAGGAGCAGGAAAAAGCAAAAAATTTCAGAATTGCACCTTGCAATGCGGAGAAATTACTGTTTGTGCATTTACAATATTCATTGATTTTTGCCATTGAAAAACATGTTATTCATATACCAGAAATGTTTGAAGCTACTGACTGAATGAAAGGAGCTGGCACCTCACTCTCTTTGAATCTTCTTTATCATGCTAAGAGGAGCGGGAAAAAGCAAAAAATTTCAGAATTGCACCTTGCAATGCGGAGAAATTACTGTTTGTGCATTTACAATATTCATTGATTTTTGCCATTGAAAAACGTCCAGAAATGATTGAAGGTACTGACTGAATGAAAGGAGCTGGCATCTCACTCTCTTTGAATCTTCTTTATCATGCTAAGAGGAGCAGGAAAAAGCAAAAAATTTCAGACTTGCACCTTGCAATGCGGAGAAATTACTGTTTGTGCATTTACAATATTCATTGATTTTTGCCATTGAAAAACATCATGTTATTCATATACCAGAAATGTTTGAAGCTACTGACTGAATGAAAGGAGCTGGCATCTCACTCTCTTTGAATCTTCTTTATCATGCTAAGAGGAGCAGGAAAAAGCAAAAAATTTCAGAATTGCACCTTGCAATGCGGAGAAATTACTGTTTGTGCATTTACAATATTCATTGATTTTTGCCATTGAAAAACATCATGTTATTCATATACCAGAAATGTTTGAAGCTACTGACTGAATGAAAGGAGCTGGCATCTCACTCTCTTTGAATCTTCTTTATCATGCTAAGAGGAGCAGGAAAAAGCAAAAAATTTCAGACTTGCACCTTGCAATGCGGAGAAATTACTGTTTGTGCATTTACAATATTCATTGATTTTTGCCATTGAAAAACATCATGTTATTCATATACCAGAAATGTTTGAAGCTACTGACTGAATGAAAGGAGCTGGCATCTCACTCTCTTTGAATCTTCTTTATCATGCTAAGAGGAGCAGGAAAAAGCAAAAAATTTCAGAATTGCACCTTGCAATGCGGAGAAATTACTGTTTGTGCATTTACAATATTCATTGATTTTTGCCATTGAAAAACATCATGTTATTCATATACCAGAAATGTTTGAAGCTACTGACTGAATGAAAGGAGCTGGCATCTCACTCTCTTTGAATCTTCTTTATCATGCTAAGAGGAGCAGGAAAAAGCAAAAAATTTCAGAATTGCACCTTGCAATGCGGAGAAATTACTGTTTGTGCTTTTACAATATTCATTGATTTTTGCCATTGAAAAACGTCCAGAAATGATTGAAGCTACTGACTGAATGAAAGGAGCTGGCATCTCACTCTCTTTGAATCTTCTTTATCATGCTAAGAGGAGCAGGAAAAATCAAAAAATTTCAGAATTGCACCTTGCAATGCGGAGAAATTACTGTTTGTGCATTTACAATATTCATTGATTTTTGCCATTGAAAAACATGTTATTCATATACCAGAAATGTTTGAAGCTACTGACTGAATGAAAGGAGCTGGCACCTCACTCTCTTTGAATCTTCTTTATCATGCTAAGAGGAGCGGGAAAAAGCAAAAAATTTCAGAATTGCACCTTGCAATGCGGAGAAATTACTGTTTGTGCATTTACAATATTCATTGATTTTTGCCATTGAAAAACGTCCAGAAATGATTGAAGCTACTGACTGAATGAAAGGAGCTGGCATCTCACTCTCTTTGAATCTTCTTTATCATGCTAAGAGGAGCAGGAAAAAGCAAAAAATTTCAGAATTGCACCTTGCAATGCGGAGAAATTACTGTTTGTGCATTTACAATATTCATTGATTTTTGCCATTGAAAAACGTCCAGAAATGATTGAAGCTACTGACTGAATGAAAGGAGCTGGCATCTCACTCTCTTTGAATCTTCTTTATCATGCTAAGAGGAGCAGGAAAAAGCAAAAAATTTCAGAATTGCACCTTGCAATGCGGAGAAATTACAGTTTGTGCATTTACAATATTCATTGATTTTTGCCATTGAAAAACATCCAGAAATGATTGAAGCTACTGACTGAATGAAAGGAGCTGGCATCTCACTCTCTTTGAATCTTCTTTATCATGCTAAGAGGAGCAGGAAAAAGCAAAAAATTTCAGAATTGCACCTTGCAATGCGGAGAAATTACTGTTTGTGCATTTACAATATTCATTGATTTTTGCCATTGAAAAACATCATGTTATTCATATACCAGAAATGTTTGAAGCTACTGACTGAATGAAAGGAGCTGGCATCTCACTCTCTTTGAATCTTCGTTATCATGCTAAGAGGAGCAGGAAAAAGCAAAAAATTTCAGAATTGCACCTTGCAATGTGGAGAAATTACTGTTTGTGCATTTACAATATTCATTGATTTTTACCATTGAAAAACGTCCCGAAATGATTGAAGCTACTGACTGAATGAAAGTAGCTGGCATCTCACTCTCTTTGAATCTTCTTTATCATGCTAAGAGGAGCAGGAAAAAGCAAAAAATTTCAGACTTGCACCTTGCAATGCGGAGAAATTACTGTTTGTGCATTTACAATATTCATTGATTTTTGCCATTGAAAAACGTCCAGAAATGATTGAAGGTACTGACTGAATGAAAGGAGCTGGCATCTCACTCTCTTTGAATCTTCTTTATCATGCTAAGAGGAGCAGGAAAAAGCAAAAAATTTCAGAATTGCAAATTGCAATGCGGAGAAATTACTGTTTGTGCATTTACAATATTCATTGATTTTTGCCACTGAAAAACGTCCAGAAATGATTGAAGCTACTGACTGAATGAAAGGAGCTGGCATCTCACTCTCTTTGAATCTTCTTTATCATGCTAAGAGGAGCAGGAAAAAGCAAAAAATTTCAGAATTGCACCTTGCAATGCGGAGAAATTACAGTTTGTGCATTTACAATATTCATTGATTTTTGCCATTGAAAAACATCCAGAAATGATTGAAGCTACTGACTGAATGAAAGGAGCTGGCATCTCACTCTCTTTGAATCTTCTTTATCATGCTAAGTGGAGCAGGAAAAAGCAAAAAATTTCAGAATTGCACCTTGCAATGCGGAGAAATTACTGTTTGTGCATTTACAATATTCATTGATTTTTGCCATTGAAAAACATCATGTTATTCATATACCAGAAATGTTTGAAGCTACTGACTGAATGAAAGGAGCTGGCATCTCACTCTCTATGAATCTTCTTTATCATGCTAAGAGGAGCAGGAAAAAGCAAAAAATTTCAGAATTGCACCTTGCAATGTGGAGAAATTACTGTTTGTGCATTTACAATATTCATTGATTTTTACCATTGAAAAACGTCCAGAAATGATTGAAGCTACTGACTGAATGAAAGTAGCTGGCATCTCACTCTCTTTGAATCTTCTTTATCATGCTAAGAGGAGCAGGAAAAAGCAAAAAATTTCAGACTTGCACCTTGCAATGCGGAGAAATTACTGTTTGTGCATTTACAATATTCATTGATTTTTGCCATTGAAAAACATCATGTTATTCATATACCAGAAATGTTTGAAGCTACTGACTGAATGAAAGGAGCTGGCATCTCACTCTCTTTGAATCTTCTTTATCATGCTAAGAGGAGCAGGAAAAAGCAAAAAATTTCAGAATTGCACCTTGCAATGCGGAGAAATTACTGTTTGTGCATTTACAATATTCATTGATTTTTGCCATTGAAAAACATCATGTTATTCATATACCAGAAATGTTTGAAGCTACTGACTGAATGAAAGGAGCTGGCATCTCACTCTCTTTGAATCTTCTTTATCATGCTAAGAGGAGCAGGAAAAAGCAAAAAATTTCAGAATTGCACCTTGCAATGCGGAGAAATTACTGTTTGTGCATTTACAATATTCATTGATTTTTGCCATTGAAAAACGTCCAGAAATGATTGAAGCTACTGACTGAATGAAAGGAGCTGGCATCTCACTCTCTTTGAATCTTCTTTATCATGCTAAGAGGAGCAGGAAAAATCAAAAAATTTCAGAATTGCACCTTGCAATGCGGAGAAATTACTGTTTGTGCATTTACCATATTCATTGATTTTTAGCCATTGAAAAACATGTTATTCATATACCAGAAATGTTTGAAGCTACTGACTGAATGAAAGGAGCTGGCACCTCACTCTCTTTCAATCTTCTTTATCATGCTAAGAGGAGCGGGAAAAAGCAAAAAATTTCAGAATTGCACCTTGCAATGCGGAGAAATTACTGTTTGTGCATTTACAATATTCATTGATTTTTGCCATTGAAAAACGTCCAGAAATGATTGAAGGTACTGACTAAATGAAAGGAGCTGTCATCTCACTCTCTTTGAATCTTCTTTATCATGCTAAGAGGAGCAGGAAAAAGCAAAAAATTTCAGAATTGCACCTTGCAATGCGGAGAAATTACTGTTTGTGCATTTACAATATTCATTGATTTTTGCCATTGAAAAACGTCCAGAAATGATTGAAGCTACTGACTGAATGAAAGGAGCTGGCATCTCACTCTCTTTGAATCTTCTTTATCATGCTAAGAGGAGCAGGAAAAAGCAAAAAATTTCAGAATTGCACCTTGCAATACGGAGAAATTACAGTTTGTGCATTTACAATATTCATTGATTTTTGCCATTGAAAAACATCCAGAAATGATTGAAGCTACTGACTGAATGAAAGGAGCTGGCATCTCACTCTCTTTGAATCTTCTTTATCATGCTAAGAGGAGCAGGAAAAAGCAAAAAATTTCAGACTTGCACCTTGCAATGCGGAGAAATTACTGTTTGTGCATTTACAATATTCATTGATTTTTGCCATTGAAAAACATCATGTTATTCATATACCAGAAATGTTTGAAGCTACTGACTGAATGAAAGGAGCTGGCATCTCACTCTCTTTGAATCTTCTTTATCATGCTAAGAGGAGCAGGAAAAAGCAAAAAATTTCAGAATTGCACCTTGCAATGCGGAGAAATTACTGTTTGTGCATTTACAATATTCATTGATTTTTGCCATTGAAAAACGTCCAGAAATGATTGAAGCTACTGACTGAATGAAAGGAGCTGGCATCTCACTCTCTTTGAATCTTCTTTATCATGCTAAGAGGAGCAGGAAAAAGCAAAAAATTTCAGAATTGCACCTTGCAATGCGGAGAAATTACTGTTTGTGCATTTACAATATTCATTGATTTTTGCCATTGAAAAACATCATGTTATTCATATACCAGAAATGTTTGAAGCTACTGACTGAATGAAAGGAGCTGACATCTCACTCTCTTTGAATCTTCTTTATCATGCTAAGAGGAGCAGGAAAAAGCAAAAAATTTCAGAATTGCACCTTGCAATGCGGAGAAATTACTGTTTGTGCATTTACAATATTCATTGATTTTTGCCATTGAAAAACGTCCAGAAATGATTGAAGCTACTGACTGAATGAAAGGAGCTGGCATCTCACTCTCTTTGAATCTTCTTTATCATGCTAAGAGGAGCAGGAAAAAGCAAAAAATTTCAGAATTGCACCTTGCAATGCGGAGAAATTACTGTTTGTGCATTTACAATATTCATTGATTTTTGCCATTGAAAAACATCATGTTATTCATATACCAGAAATGTTTGAAGCTACTGACTGAATGAAAGGAGCTGGCATCTCACTCTCTTTGAATCTTCTTTATCATGCTAAGAGGAGCAGGAAAAAGCAAAAAATTTCAGAATTGCACCTTGCAATGTGGAGAAATTACTGTTTGTGCATTTACAATATTCATTGATTTTTGCCATTGAAAAACATCATGTTATTCATATACCAGAAATGTTTGAAGCTACTGACTGAATGAAAGTAGCTGGCATCTCACTCTCTTTGAATCTTCTTTATCATGCTAAGAGGAGCAGGAAAAAGCAAAAAATTTCAGAATTGCACCTTGCAATGTGGAGAAATTACTGTTTGTGCATTTACAATATTCATTGATTTTTACCATTGAAAAACGTCCAGAAATGATTGAAGCTACTGACTGAATGAAAGTAGCTGGCATCTCACTCTCTTTGAATCTTCTTTATCATGCTAAGAGGAGCAGGAAAAAGCAAAAAATTTCAGACTGGCACCTTGCAATGCGGAGAAATTACTGTTTGTGCATTTACAATATTCATTGATTTTTGCCATTGAAAAACGTCCAGAAATGATTGAAGGTACTGACTGAATGAAAGGAGCTGGCATCTCACTCTCTTTGAATCTTCTTTATCATGCTAAGAGGAGCAGGAAAAAGCAAAAAATTTCAGAATTGCACCTTGCAATGCGGAGAAATTACTGTTTGTGCATTTACAATATTCATTGATTTTTGCCACTGAAAAACGTCCAGAAATGATTGAAGCTACTGACTGAATGAAAGGAGCTGGCATCTCACTCTCTTTGAATCTTCTTTATCATGCTAAGAGGAGCAGGAAAAAGCAAAAAATTTCAGAATTGCACCTTGCAATGCGGAGAAATTACAGTTTGTGCATTTACAATATTCATTGATTTTTGCCATTGAAAAACATCCAGAAATGATTGAAGCTACTGACTGAATGAAAGGAGCTGGCATCTCACTCTCTTTGAATCTTCTTTATCATGCTAAGAGGAGCAGGAAAAAGCAAAAAATTTCAGAATTGCACCTTGCAATGCGGAGAAATTACTGTTTGTGCATTTACAATATTCATTGATTTTTGCCATTGAAAAACATCATGTTATTCATATACCAGAAATGTTTGAAGCTACTGACTGAATGAAAGGAGCTGGCATCTCACTCTCTTTGAATCTTCTTTATCATGCTAAGAGGAGCAGGAAAAAGCAAAAAATTTCAGAATTGCACCTTGCAATGTGGAGAAATTACTGTTTGTGCATTTACAATATTCATTGATTTTTACCATTGAAAAACGTCCAGAAATGATTGAAGCTACTGACTGAATGAAAGTAGCTGGCATCTCACTCTCTTTGAATCTTCTTTATCATGCTAAGAGGAGCAGGAAAAAGCAAAAAATTTCAGAATTGCACCTTGCAATGCGGAGAAATTACTGTTTGTGCATTTACAATATTCATTGATTTTTGCCATTGAAAAACATCATGTTATTCATATACCAGAAATGTTTGAAGCTACTGACTGAATGAAAGGAGCTGGCATCTCACTCTCTTTGAATCTTCTTTATCATGCTAAGAGGAGCAGGAAAAAGCAAAAAATTTCAGACTTGCACCTTGCAATGCGGAGAAATTACTGTTTGTGCATTTACAATATTCATTGATTTTTGCCATTGAAAAACATCATGTTATTCATATACCAGAAATGTTTGAAGCTACTGACTGAATGAAAGGAGCTGGCATCTCACTCTCTTTGAATCTTCTTTATCATGCTAAGAGGAGCAGGAAAAAGCAAAAAATTTCAGAATTGCACCTTGCAATGCGGAGAAATTACTGTTTGTGCATTTACAATATTCATTGATTTTTGCCATTGAAAAACATCATGTTATTCATATACCAGAAATGTTTGAAGCTACTGACTGAATGAAAGGAGCTGGCATCTCACTCTCTTTGAATCTTCTTTATCATGCTAAGAGGAGCAGGAAAAAGCAAAAAATTTCAGAATTGCACCTTGCAATGCGGAGAAATTACTGTTTGTGCTTTTACAATATTCATTGATTTTTGCCATTGAAAAACGTCCAGAAATGATTGAAGCTACTGACTGAATGAAAGGAGCTGGCATCTCACTCTCTTTGAATCTTCTTTATCATGCTAAGAGGAGCAGGAAAAATCAAAAAATTTCAGAATTGCACCTTGCAATGCGGAGAAATTACTGTTTGTGCATTTACAATATTCATTGATTTTTGCCATTGAAAAACATGTTATTCATATACCAGAAATGTTTGAAGCTACTGACTGAATGAAAGGAGCTGGCACCTCACTCTCTTTGAATCTTCTTTATCATGCTAAGAGGAGCGGGAAAAAGCAAAAAATTTCAGAATTGCACCTTGCAATGCGGAGAAATTACTGTTTGTGCATTTACAATATTCATTGATTTTTGCCATTGAAAAACGTCCAGAAATGATTGAAGCTACTGACTGAATGAAAGGAGCTGGCATCTCACTCTCTTTGAATCTTCTTTATCATGCTAAGAGGAGCAGGAAAAAGCAAAAAATTTCAGAATTGCACCTTGCAATGCGGAGAAATTACTGTTTGTGCATTTACAATATTCATTGATTTTTGCCATTGAAAAACGTCCAGAAATGATTGAAGCTACTGACTGAATGAAAGGAGCTGGCATCTCACTCTCTTTGAATCTTCTTTATCATGCTAAGAGGAGCAGGAAAAAGCAAAAAATTTCAGAATTGCACCTTGCAATGCGGAGAAATTACAGTTTGTGCATTTACAATATTCATTGATTTTTGCCATTGAAAAACATCCAGAAATGATTGAAGCTACTGACTGAATGAAAGGAGCTGGCATCTCACTCTCTTTGAATCTTCTTTATCATGCTAAGAGGAGCAGGAAAAAGCAAAAAATTTCAGAATTGCACCTTGCAATGCGGAGAAATTACTGTTTGTGCATTTACAATATTCATTGATTTTTGCCATTGAAAAACATCATGTTATTCATATACCAGAAATGTTTGAAGCTACTGACTGAATGAAAGGAGCTGGCATCTCACTCTCTTTGAATCTTCGTTATCATGCTAAGAGGAGCAGGAAAAAGCAAAAAATTTCAGAATTGCACCTTGCAATGTGGAGAAATTACTGTTTGTGCATTTACAATATTCATTGATTTTTACCATTGAAAAACGTCCCGAAATAATTGAAGCTACTGACTGAATGAAAGTAGCTGGCATCTCACTCTCTTTGAATCTTCTTTATCATGCTAAGAGGAGCAGGAAAAAGCAAAAAATTTCAGACTTGCACCTTGCAATGCGGAGAAATTACTGTTTGTGCATTTACAATATTCATTGATTTTTGCCATTGAAAAACGTCCAGAAATGATTGAAGGTACTGACTGAATGAAAGGAGCTGGCATCTCACTCTCTTTGAATCTTCTTTATCATGCTAAGAGGAGCAGGAAAAAGCAAAAAATTTCAGAATTGCACCTTGCAATGCGGAGAAATTACTGTTTGTGCATTTACAATATTCATTGATTTTTGCCACTGAAAAACGTCCAGAAATGATTGAAGCTACTGACTGAATGAAAGGAGCTGGCATCTCACTCTCTTTGAATCTTCTTTATCATGCTAAGAGGAGCAGGAAAAAGCAAAAAATTTCAGAATTGCACCTTGCAATGCGGAGAAATTACAGTTTGTGCATTTACAATATTCATTGATTTTTGCCATTGAAAAACATCCAGAAATGATTGAAGCTACTGACTGAATGAAAGGAGCTGGCATCTCACTCTCTTTGAATCTTCTTTATCATGCTAAGAGGAGCAGGAAAAAGCAAAAAATTTCAGAATTGCACCTTGCAATGCGGAGAAATTACTGTTTGTGCATTTACAATATTCATTGATTTTTGCCATTGAAAAACATCATGTTATTCATATACCAGAAATGTTTGAAGCTACTGACTGAATGAAAGGAGCTGGCATCTCACTCTCTTTGAATCTTCTTTATCATGCTAAGAGGAGCAGGAAAAAGCAAAAAATTTCAGAATTGCACCTTGCAATGTGGAGAAATTACTGTTTGTGCATTTACAATATTCATTGATTTTTACCATTGAAAAACGTCCAGAAATGATTGAAGCTACTGACTGAATGAAAGTAGCTGGCATCTCACTCTCTTTGAATCTTCTTTATCATGCTAAGAGGAGCAGGAAAAAGCAAAAAATTTCAGACTTGCACCTTGCAATGCGGAGAAATTACTGTTTGTGCATTTACAATATTCATTGATTTTTGCCATTGAAAAACATCATGTTATTCATATACCAGAAATGTTTGAAGCTACTGACTGAATGAAAGGAGCTGGCATCTCACTCTCTTTGAATCTTCTTTATCATGCTAAGAGGAGCAGGAAAAAGCAAAAAATTTCAGAATTGCACCTTGCAATGCGGAGAAATTACTGTTTGTGCATTTACAATATTCATTGATTTTTGCCATTGAAAAACATCATGTTATTCATATACCAGAAATGTTTGAAGCTACTGACTGAATGAAAGGAGCTGGCATCTCACTCTCTTTGAATCTTCTTTATCATGCTAAGAGGAGCAGGAAAAAGCAAAAAATTTCAGACTTGCACCTTGCAATGCGGAGAAATTACTGTTTGTGCATTTACAATATTCATTGATTTTTGCCATTGAAAAACATCATGTTATTCATATACCAGAAATGTTTGAAGCTACTGACTGAATGAAAGGAGCTGGCATCTCACTCTCTTTGAATCTTCTTTATCATGCTAAGAGGAGCAGGAAAAAGCAAAAAATTTCAGAATTGCACCTTGCAATGCGGAGAAATTACTGTTTGTGCATTTACAATATTCATTGATTTTTGCCATTGAAAAACATCATGTTATTCATATACCAGAAATGTTTGAAGCTACTGACTGAATGAAAGGAGCTGGCATCTCACTCTCTTTGAATCTTCTTTATCATGCTAAGAGGAGCAGGAAAAAGCAAAAAATTTCAGAATTGCACCTTGCAATGCGGAGAAATTACTGTTTGTGCTTTTACAATATTCATTGATTTTTGCCATTGAAAAACGTCCAGAAATGATTGAAGCTACTGACTGAATGAAAGGAGCTGGCATCTCACTCTCTTTGAATCTTCTTTATCATGCTAAGAGGAGCAGGAAAAATCAAAAAATTTCAGAATTGCACCTTGCAATGCGGAGAAATTACTGTTTGTGCATTTACAATATTCATTGATTTTTGCCATTGAAAAACATGTTATTCATATACCAGAAATGTTTGAAGCTACTGACTGAATGAAAGGAGCTGGCACCTCACTCTCTTTGAATCTTCTTTATCATGCTAAGAGGAGCGGGAAAAAGCAAAAAATTTCAGAATTGCACCTTGCAATGCGGAGAAATTACTGTTTGTGCATTTACAATATTCATTGATTTTTGCCATTGAAAAACGTCCAGAAATGATTGAAGCTACTGACTGAATGAAAGGAGCTGGCATCTCACTCTCTTTGAATCTTCTTTATCATGCTAAGAGGAGCAGGAAAAAGCAAAAAATTTCAGAATTGCACCTTGCAATGCGGAGAAATTACTGTTTGTGCATTTACAATATTCATTGATTTTTGCCATTGAAAAACGTCCAGAAATGATTGAAGCTACTGACTGAATGAAAGGAGCTGGCATCTCACTCTCTTTGAATCTTCTTTATCATGCTAAGAGGAGCAGGAAAAAGCAAAAAATTTCAGAATTGCACCTTGCAATGCGGAGAAATTACAGTTTGTGCATTTACAATATTCATTGATTTTTGCCATTGAAAAACATCCAGAAATGATTGAAGCTACTGACTGAATGAAAGGAGCTGGCATCTCACTCTCTTTGAATCTTCTTTATCATGCTAAGAGGAGCAGGAAAAAGCAAAAAATTTCAGAATTGCACCTTGCAATGCGGAGAAATTACTGTTTGTGCATTTACAATATTCATTGATTTTTGCCATTGAAAAACATCATGTTATTCATATACCAGAAATGTTTGAAGCTACTGACTGAATGAAAGGAGCTGGCATCTCACTCTCTTTGAATCTTCGTTATCATGCTAAGAGGAGCAGGAAAAAGCAAAAAATTTCAGAATTGCACCTTGCAATGTGGAGAAATTACTGTTTGTGCATTTACAATATTCATTGATTTTTACCATTGAAAAACGTCCCGAAATGATTGAAGCTACTGACTGAATGAAAGTAGCTGGCATCTCACTCTCTTTGAATCTTCTTTATCATGCTAAGAGGAGCAGGAAAAAGCAAAAAATTTCAGACTTGCACCTTGCAATGCGGAGAAATTACTGTTTGTGCATTTACAATATTCATTGATTTTTGCCATTGAAAAACGTCCAGAAATGATTGAAGGTACTGACTGAATGAAAGGAGCTGGCATCTCACTCTCTTTGAATCTTCTTTATCATGCTAAGAGGAGCAGGAAAAAGCAAAAAATTTCAGAATTGCACCTTGCAATGCGGAGAAATTACTGTTTGTGCATTTACAATATTCATTGATTTTTGCCACTGAAAAACGTCCAGAAATGATTGAAGCTACTGACTGAATGAAAGGAGCTGGCATCTCACTCTCTTTGAATCTTCTTTATCATGCTAAGAGGAGCAGGAAAAAGCAAAAAATTTCAGAATTGCACCTTGCAATGCGGAGAAATTACAGTTTGTGCATTTACAATATTCATTGATTTTTGCCATTGAAAAACATCCAGAAATGATTGAAGCTACTGACTGAATGAAAGGAGCTGGCATCTCACTCTCTTTGAATCTTCTTTATCATGCTAAGAGGAGCAGGAAAAAGCAAAAAATTTCAGAATTGCACCTTGCAATGCGGAGAAATTACTGTTTGTGCATTTACAATATTCATTGATTTTTGCCATTGAAAAACATCATGTTATTCATATACCAGAAATGTTTGAAGCTACTGACTGAATGAAAGGAGCTGGCATCTCACTCTCTATGAATCTTCTTTATCATGCTAAGAGGAGCAGGAAAAAGCAAAAAATTTCAGAATTGCACCTTGCAATGTGGAGAAATTACTGTTTGTGCATTTACAATATTCATTGATTTTTACCATTGAAAAACGTCCAGAAATGATTGAAGCTACTGACTGAATGAAAGTAGCTGGCATCTCACTCTCTTTGAATCTTCTTTATCATGCTAAGAGGAGCAGGAAAAAGCAAAAAATTTCAGACTTGCACCTTGCAATGCGGAGAAATTACTGTTTGTGCATTTACAATATTCATTGATTTTTGCCATTGAAAAACATCATGTTATTCATATACCAGAAATGTTTGAAGCTACTGACTGAATGAAAGGAGCTGGCATCTCACTCTCTTTGAATCTTCTTTATCATGCTAAGAGGAGCAGGAAAAAGCAAAAAATTTCAGAATTGCACCTTGCAATGCGGAGAAATTACTGTTTGTGCATTTACAATATTCATTGATTTTTGCCATTGAAAAACATCATGTTATTCATATACCAGAAATGTTTGAAGCTACTGACTGAATGAAAGGAGCTGGCATCTCACTCTCTTTGAATCTTCTTTATCATGCTAAGAGGAGCAGGAAAAAGCAAAAAATTTCAGAATTGCACCTTGCAATGCGGAGAAATTACTGTTTGTGCATTTACAATATTCATTGATTTTTGCCATTGAAAAACGTCCAGAAATGATTGAAGCTACTGACTGAATGAAAGGAGCTGGCATCTCACTCTCTTTGAATCTTCTTTATCATGCTAAGAGGAGCAGGAAAAATCAAAAAATTTCAGAATTGCACCTTGCAATGCGGAGAAATTACTGTTTGTGCATTTACCATATTCATTGATTTTTAGCCATTGAAAAACATGTTATTCATATACCAGAAATGTTTGAAGCTACTGACTGAATGAAAGGAGCTGGCACCTCACTCTCTTTCAATCTTCTTTATCATGCTAAGAGGAGCGGGAAAAAGCAAAAAATTTCAGAATTGCACCTTGCAATGCGGAGAAATTACTGTTTGTGCATTTACAATATTCATTGATTTTTGCCATTGAAAAACGTCCAGAAATGATTGAAGGTACTGACTAAATGAAAGGAGCTGTCATCTCACTCTCTTTGAATCTTCTTTATCATGCTAAGAGGAGCAGGAAAAAGCAAAAAATTTCAGAATTGCACCTTGCAATGCGGAGAAATTACTGTTTGTGCATTTACAATATTCATTGATTTTTGCCATTGAAAAACGTCCAGAAATGATTGAAGCTACTGACTGAATGAAAGGAGCTGGCATCTCACTCTCTTTGAATCTTCTTTATCATGCTAAGAGGAGCAGGAAAAAGCAAAAAATTTCAGAATTGCACCTTGCAATACGGAGAAATTACAGTTTGTGCATTTACAATATTCATTGATTTTTGCCATTGAAAAACATCCAGAAATGATTGAAGCTACTGACTGAATGAAAGGAGCTGGCATCTCACTCTCTTTGAATCTTCTTTATCATGCTAAGAGGAGCAGGAAAAAGGAAAAAATTTCAGACTTGCACCTTGCAATGCGGAGAAATTACTGTTTGTGCATTTACAATATTCATTGATTTTTGCCATTGAAAAACATCATGTTATTCATATACCAGAAATGTTTGAAGCTACTGACTGAATGAAAGGAGCTGGCATCTCACTCTCTTTGAATCTTCTTTATCATGCTAAGAGGAGCAGGAAAAAGCAAAAAATTTCAGAATTGCACCTTGCAATGCGGAGAAATTACTGTTTGTGCATTTACAATATTCATTGATTTTTGCCATTGAAAAACGTCCAGAAATGATTGAAGCTACTGACTGAATGAAAGGAGCTGGCATCTCACTCTCTTTGAATCTTCTTTATCATGCTAAGAGGAGCAGGAAAAAGCAAAAAATTTCAGAATTGCACCTTGCAATGCGGAGAAATTACTGTTTGTGCATTTACAATATTCATTGATTTTTGCCATTGAAAAACATCATGTTATTCATATACCAGAAATGTTTGAAGCTACTGACTGAATGAAAGGAGCTGACATCTCACTCTCTTTGAATCTTCTTTATCATGCTAAGAGGAGCAGGAAAAAGCAAAAAATTTCAGAATTGCACCTTGCAATGCGGAGAAATTACTGTTTGTGCATTTACAATATTCATTGATTTTTGCCATTGAAAAACGTCCAGAAATGATTGAAGCTACTGACTGAATGAAAGGAGCTGGCATCTCACTCTCTTTGAATCTTCTTTATCATGCTAAGAGGAGCAGGAAAAAGCAAAAAATTTCAGAATTGCACCTTGCAATGCGGAGAAATTACTGTTTGTGCATTTACAATATTCATTGATTTTTGCCATTGAAAAACATCATGTTATTCATATACCAGAAATGTTTGAAGCTACTGACTGAATGAAAGGAGCTGGCATCTCACTCTCTTTGAATCTTCTTTATCATGCTAAGAGGAGCAGGAAAAAGCAAAAAATTTCAGAATTGCACCTTGCAATGTGGAGAAATTACTGTTTGTGCATTTACAATATTCATTGATTTTTGCCATTGAAAAACATCATGTTATTCATATACCAGAAATGTTTGAAGCTACTGACTGAATGAAAGGAGCTGGCATCTCACTCTCTTTGAATCTTCTTTATCATGCTAAGAGGAGCAGGAAAAAGCAAAAAATTTCAGAATTGCACCTTGCAATGTGGAGAAATTACTGTTTGTGCATTTACAATATTCATTGATTTTTACCATTGAAAAACGTCCAGAAATGATTGAAGCTACTGACTGAATGAAAGTAGCTGGCATCTCACTCTCTTTGAATCTTCTTTATCATGCTAAGAGGAGCAGGAAAAAGCAAAAAATTTCAGACTGGCACCTTGCAATGCGGAGAAATTACTGTTTGTGCATTTACAATATTCATTGATTTTTGCCATTGAAAAACGTCCAGAAATGATTGAAGGTACTGACTGAATGAAAGGAGCTGGCATCTCACTCTCTTTGAATCTTCTTTATCATGCTAAGAGGAGCAGGAAAAAGCAAAAAATTTCAGAATTGCACCTTGCAATGCGGAGAAATTACTGTTTGTGCATTTACAATATTCATTGATTTTTGCCACTGAAAAACGTCCAGAAATGATTGAAGCTACTGACTGAATGAAAGAAGCTGGCATCTCACTCTCTTTGAATCTTCTTTATCATGCTAAGAGGAGCAGGAAAAAGCAAAAAATTTCAGAATTGCACCTTGCAATGCGGAGAAATTACAGTTTGTGCATTTACAATATTCATTGATTTTTGCCATTGAAAAACATCCAGAAATGATTGAAGCTACTGACTGAATGAAAGGAGCTGGCATCTCACTCTCTTTGAATCTTCTTTATCATGCTAAGAGGAGCAGGAAAAAGCAAAAAATTTCAGAATTGCACCTTGCAATGCGGAGAAATTACTGTTTGTGCATTTACAATATTCATTGATTTTTGCCATTGAAAAACATCATGTTATTCATATACCAGAAATGTTTGAAGCTACTGACTGAATGAAAGGAGCTGGCATCTCACTCTCTTTGAATCTTCTTTATCATGCTAAGAGGAGCAGGAAAAAGCAAAAAATTTCAGAATTGCACCTTGCAATGTGGAGAAATTACTGTTTGTGCATTTACAATATTCATTGATTTTTACCATTGAAAAACGTCCAGAAATGATTGAAGCTACTGACTGAATGAAAGTAGCTGGCATCTCACTCTCTTTGAATCTTCTTTATCATGCTAAGAGGAGCAGGAAAAAGCAAAAAATTTCAGACTTGCACCTTGCAATGCGGAGAAATTACTGTTTGTGCATTTACAATATTCATTGATTTTTGCCATTGAAAAACATCATGTTATTCATATACCAGAAATGTTTGAAGCTACTGACTGAATGAAAGGAGCTGGCATCTCACTCTCTTTGAATCTTCTTTATCATGCTAAGAGGAGCAGGAAAAAGCAAAAAATTTCAGAATTGCACCTTGCAATGCGGAGAAATTACTGTTTGTGCATTTACAATATTCATTGATTTTTGCCATTGAAAAACATCATGTTATTCATATACCAGAAATGTTTGAAGCTACTGACTGAATGAAAGGAGCTGGCATCTCACTCTCTTTGAATCTTCTTTATCATGCTAAGAGGAGCAGGAAAAAGCAAAAAATTTCAGAATTGCACCTTGCAATGCGGAGAAATTACTGTTTGTGCATTTACAATATTCATTGATTTTTGCCATTGAAAAACGTCCAGAAATGATTGAAGCTACTGACTGAATGAAAGGAGCTGGCATCTCACTCTCTTTGAATCTTCTTTATCATGCTAAGAGGAGCAGGAAAAATCAAAAAATTTCAGAATTGCACCTTGCAATGCGGAGAAATTACTGTTTGTGCATTTACAATATTCATTGATTTTTGCCATTGAAAAACGTCCAGAAATGATTGAAGGTACTGACTGAATGAAAGGAGCTGGCATCTCACTCTCTTTGAATCTTCTTTATCATGCTAAGAGGAGCAGGAAAAAGCAAAAAATTTCAGAATTGCACCTTGCAATGCGGAGAAATTACTGTTTGTGCATTTACAATATTCATTGATTTTTGCCACTGAAAAACGTCCAGAAATGATTGAAGCTACTGACTGAATGAAAGGAGCTGGCATCTCACTCTCTTTGAATCTTCTTTATCATGCTAAGAGGAGCAGGAAAAAGCAAAAAATTTCAGAATTGCACCTTGCAATGCGGAGAAATTACAGTTTGTGCATTTACAATATTCATTGATTTTTGCCATTGAAAAACATCCAGAAATGATTGAAGCTACTGACTGAATGAAAGGAGCTGGCATCTCACTCTCTTTGAATCTTCTTTATCATGCTAAGAGGAGCAGGAAAAAGCAAAAAATTTCAGAATTGCACCTTGCAATGCGGAGAAATTACTGTTTGTGCATTTACAATATTCATTGATTTTTGCCATTGAAAAACATCATGTTATTCATATACCAGAAATGTTTGAAGCTACTGACTGAATGAAAGGAGCTGGCATCTCACTCTCTTTGAATCTTCTTTATCATGCTAAGAGGAGCAGGAAAAAGCAAAAAATTTCAGAATTGCACCTTGCAATGTGGAGAAATTACTGTTTGTGCATTTACAATATTCATTGATTTTTACCATTGAAAAACGTCCAGAAATGATTGAAGCTACTGACTGAATGAAAGTAGCTGGCATCTCACTCTCTTTGAATCTTCTTTATCATGCTAAGAGGAGCAGGAAAAAGCAAAAAATTTCAGACTTGCACCTTGCAATGCGGAGAAATTACTGTTTGTGCATTTACAATATTCATTGATTTTTGCCATTGAAAAACATCATGTTATTCATATACCAGAAATGTTTGAAGCTACTGACTGAATGAAAGGAGCTGGCATCTCACTCTCTTTGAATCTTCTTTATCATGCTAAGAGGAGCAGGAAAAAGCAAAAAATTTCAGAATTGCACCTTGCAATGCGGAGAAATTACTGTTTGTGCATTTACAATATTCATTGATTTTTGCCATTGAAAAACATCATGTTATTCATATACCAGAAATGTTTGAAGCTACTGACTGAATGAAAGGAGCTGGCATCTCACTCTCTTTGAATCTTCTTTATCATGCTAAGAGGAGCAGGAAAAAGCAAAAAATTTCAGAATTGCACCTTGCAATGCGGAGAAATTACTGTTTGTGCATTTACAATATTCATTGATTTTTGCCATTGAAAAACGTCCAGAAATGATTGAAGCTACTGACTGAATGAAAGGAGCTGGCATCTCACTCTCTTTGAATCTTCTTTATCATGCTAAGAGGAGCAGGAAAAATCAAAAAATTTCAGAATTGCACCTTGCAATGCGGAGAAATTACTGTTTGTGCATTTACCATATTCATTGATTTTTGCCATTGAAAAACATGTTATTCATATACCAGAAATGTTTGAAGCTACTGACTGAATGAAAGGAGCTGGCACCTCACTCTCTTTCAATCTTCTTTATCATGCTAAGAGGAGCGGGAAAAAGCAAAAAATTTCAGAATTGCACCTTGCAATGCGGAGAAATTACTGTTTGTGCATTTACAATATTCATTGATTTTTGCCATTGAAAAACGTCCAGAAATGATTGAAGGTACTGACTAAATGAAAGGAGCTGTCATCTCACTCTCTTTGAATCTTCTTTATCATGCTAAGAGGAGCAGGAAAAAGCAAAAAATTTCAGAATTGCACCTTGCAATGCGGAGAAATTACTGTTTGTGCATTTACAATATTCATTGATTTTTGCCATTGAAAAACGTCCAGAAATGATTGAAGCTACTGACTGAATGAAAGGAGCTGGCATCTCACTCTCTTTGAATCTTCTTTATCATGCTAAGAGGAGCAGGAAAAAGCAAAAAATTTCAGAATTGCACCTTGCAATACGGAGAAATTACAGTTTGTGCATTTACAATATTCATTGATTTTTGCCATTGAAAAACATCCAGAAATGATTGAAGCTACTGACTGAATGAAAGGAGCTGGCATCTCACTCTCTTTGAATCTTCTTTATCATGCTAAGAGGAGCAGGAAAAAGCAAAAAATTTCAGACTTGCACCTTGCAATGCGGAGAAATTACTGTTTGTGCATTTACAATATTCATTGATTTTTGCCATTGAAAAACATCATGTTATTCATATACCAGAAATGTTTGAAGCTACTGACTGAATGAAAGGAGCTGGCATCTCACTCTCTTTGAATCTTCTTTATCATGCTAAGAGGAGCAGGAAAAAGCAAAAAATTTCAGAATTGCACCTTGCAATGCGGAGAAATTACTGTTTGTGCATTTACAATATTCATTGATTTTTGCCATTGAAAAACGTCCAGAAATGATTGAAGCTACTGACTGAATGAAAGGAGCTGGCATCTCACTCTCTTTGAATCTTCTTTATCATGCTAAGAGGAGCAGGAAAAAGCAAAAAATTTCAGAATTGCACCTTGCAATGCGGAGAAATTACTGTTTGTGCATTTACAATATTCATTGATTTTTGCCATTGAAAAACATCATGTTATTCATATACCAGAAATGTTTGAAGCTACTGACTGAATGAAAGGAGCTGACATCTCACTCTCTTTGAATCTTCTTTATCATGCTAAGAGGAGCAGGAAAAAGCAAAAAATTTCAGAATTGCACCTTGCAATGCGGAGAAATTACTGTTTGTGCATTTACAATATTCATTGATTTTTGCCATTGAAAAACGTCCAGAAATGATTGAAGCTACTGACTGAATGAAAGGAGCTGGCATCTCACTCTCTTTGAATCTTCTTTATCATGCTAAGAGGAGCAGGAAAAAGCAAAAAATTTCAGAATTGCACCTTGCAATGCGGAGAAATTACTGTTTGTGCATTTACAATATTCATTGATTTTTGCCATTGAAAAACATCATGTTATTCATATACCAGAAATGTTTGAAGCTACTGACTGAATGAAAGGAGCTGGCATCTCACTCTCTTTGAATCTTCTTTATCATGCTAAGAGGAGCAGGAAAAAGCAAAAAATTTCAGAATTGCACCTTGCAATGTGGAGAAATTACTGTTTGTGCATTTACAATATTCATTGATTTTTGCCATTGAAAAACATCATGTTATTCATATACCAGAAATGTTTGAAGCTACTGACTGAATGAAAGGAGCTGGCATCTCACTCTCTTTGAATCTTCTTTATCATGCTAAGAGGAGCAGGAAAAAGCAAAAAATTTCAGAATTGCACCTTGCAATGTGGAGAAATTACTGTTTGTGCATTTACAATATTCATTGATTTTTACCATTGAAAAACGTCCAGAAATGATTGAAGCTACTGACTGAATGAAAGTAGCTGGCATCTCACTCTCTTTGAATCTTCTTTATCATGCTAAGAGGAGCAGGAAAAAGCAAAAAATTTCAGACTTGCACCTTGCAATGCGGAGAAATTACTGTTTGTGCATTTACAATATTCATTGATTTTTGCCATTGAAAAACGTCCAGAAATGATTGAAGGTACTGACTGAATGAAAGGAGCTGGCATCTCACTCTCTTTGAATCTTCTTTATCATGCTAAGAGGAGCAGGAAAAAGCAAAAAATTTCAGAATTGCACCTTGCAATGCGGAGAAATTACTGTTTGTGCATTTACAATATTCATTGATTTTTGCCACTGAAAAACGTCCAGAAATGATTGAAGCTACTGACTGAATGAAAGGAGCTGGCATCTCACTCTCTTTGAATCTTCTTTATCATGCTAAGAGGAGCAGGAAAAAGCAAAAAATTTCAGAATTGCACCTTGCAATGCGGAGAAATTACAGTTTGTGCATTTACAATATTCATTGATTTTTGCCATTGAAAAACATCCAGAAATGATTGAAGCTACTGACTGAATGAAAGGAGCTGGCATCTCACTCTCTTTGAATCTTCTTTATCATGCTAAGAGGAGCAGGAAAAAGCAAAAAATTTCAGAATTGCACCTTGCAATGCGGAGAAATTACTGTTTGTGCATTTACAATATTCATTGATTTTTGCCATTGAAAAACATCATGTTATTCATATACCAGAAATGTTTGAAGCTACTGACTGAATGAAAGGAGCTGGCATCTCACTCTCTTTGAATCTTCTTTATCATGCTAAGAGGAGCAGGAAAAAGCAAAAAATTTCAGAATTGCACCTTGCAATGTGGAGAAATTACTGTTTGTGCATTTACAATATTCATTGATTTTTACCATTGAAAAACGTCCAGAAATGATTGAAGCTACTGACTGAATGAAAGTAGCTGGCATCTCACTCTCTTTGAATCTTCTTTATCATGCTAAGAGGAGCAGGAAAAAGCAAAAAATTTCAGACTTGCACCTTGCAATGCGGAGAAATTACTGTTTGTGCATTTACAATATTCATTGATTTTTGCCATTGAAAAACGTCCAGAAATGATTGAAGCTACTGACTGAATGAAAGGAGCTGGCATCTCACTCTCTTTGAATCTTCTTTATCATGCTAAGAGGAGCAGGAAAAAGCAAAAAAATTTCAGAATTGCACCTTGCAATGCGGAGAAATTACTGTTTGTGCATTTACAATATTCATTGATTTTTGCCATTGAAAAACATCATGTTATTCATATACCAGAAATGTTTGAAGCTACTGACTGAATGAAAGGAGCTGGCATCTCACTCTCTTTGAATCTTCTTTATCATGCTAAGAGGAGCAGGAAAAAGCAAAAAATTTCAGAATTGCACCTTGCAATGTGGAGAAATTACTGTTTGTGCATTTACAATATTCATTGATTTTTGCCATTGAAAAACATCATGTTATTCATATACCAGAAATGTTTGAAGCTACTGACTGAATGAAAGGAGCTGGCATCTCACTCTCTTTGAATCTTCTTTATCATGCTAAGAGGAGCAGGAAAAAGCAAAAAATTTCAGAATTGCACCTTGCAATGTGGAGAAATTACTGTTTGTGCATTTACAATATTCATTGATTTTTACCATTGAAAAACGTCCAGAAATGATTGAAGCTACTGACTGAATGAAAGTAGCTGGCATCTCACTCTCTTTGAATCTTCTTTATCATGCTAAGAGGAGCAGGAAAAAGCAAAAAATTTCAGACTTGCACCTTGCAATGCGGAGAAATTACTGTTTGTGCATTTACAATATTCATTGATTTTTGCCATTGAAAAACGTCCAGAAATGATTGAAGGTACTGACTGAATGAAAGGAGCTGGCATCTCACTCTCTTTGAATCTTCTTTATCATGCTAAGAGGAGCAGGAAAAAGCAAAAAATTTCAGAATTGCACCTTGCAATGCGGAGAAATTACTGTTTGTGCATTTACAATATTCATTGATTTTTGCCACTGAAAAACGTCCAGAAATGATTGAAGCTACTGACTGAATGAAAGGAGCTGGCATCTCACTCTCTTTGAATCTTCTTTATCATGCTAAGAGGAGCAGGAAAAAGCAAAAAATTTCAGAATTGCACCTTGCAATGCGGAGAAATTACAGTTTGTGCATTTACAATATTCATTGATTTTTGCCATTGAAAAACATCCAGAAATGATTGAAGCTACTGACTGAATGAAAGGAGCTGGCATCTCACTCTCTTTGAATCTTCTTTATCATGCTAAGAGGAGCAGGAAAAAGCAAAAAATTTCAGAATTGCACCTTGCAATGCGGAGAAATTACTGTTTGTGCATTTACAATATTCATTGATTTTTGCCATTGAAAAACATCATGTTATTCATATACCAGAAATGTTTGAAGCTACTGACTGAATGAAAGGAGCTGGCATCTCACTCTCTTTGAATCTTCTTTATCATGCTAAGAGGAGCAGGAAAAAGCAAAAAATTTCAGAATTGCACCTTGCAATGTGGAGAAATTACTGTTTGTGCATTTACAATATTCATTGATTTTTACCATTGAAAAACGTCCAGAAATGATTGAAGCTACTGACTGAATGAAAGTAGCTGGCATCTCACTCTCTTTGAATCTTCTTTATCATGCTAAGAGGAGCAGGAAAAAGCAAAAAATTTCAGACTTGCACCTTGCAATGCGGAGAAATTACTGTTTGTGCATTTACAATATTCATTGATTTTTGCCATTGAAAAACATCATGTTATTCATATACCAGAAATGTTTGAAGCTACTGACTGAATGAAAGGAGCTGGCATCTCACTCTCTTTGAATCTTCTTTATCATGCTAAGAGGAGCAGGAAAAAGCAAAAAATTTCAGAATTGCACCTTGCAATGCGGAGAAATTACTGTTTGTGCATTTACAATATTCATTGATTTTTGCCATTGAAAAACATCATGTTATTCATATACCAGAAATGTTTGAAGCTACTGACTGAATGAAAGGAGCTGGCATCTCACTCTCTTTGAATCTTCTTTATCATGCTAAGAGGAGCAGGAAAAAGCAAAAAATTTCAGAATTGCACCTTGCAATGCGGAGAAATTACTGTTTGTGCATTTACAATATTCATTGATTTTTGCCATTGAAAAACGTCCAGAAATGATTGAAGCTACTGACTGAATGAAAGGAGCTGGCATCTCACTCTCTTTGAATCTTCTTTATCATGCTAAGAGGAGCAGGAAAAATCAAAAAATTTCAGAATTGCACCTTGCAATGCGGAGAAATTACTGTTTGTGCATTTACAATATTCATTGATTTTTGCCATTGAAAAACATGTTATTCATATACCAGAAATGTTTGAAGCTACTGACTGAATGAAAGGAGCTGGCACCTCACTCTCTTTCAATCTTCTTTATCATGCTAAGAGGAGCGGGAAAAAGCAAAAAATTTCAGAATTGCACCTTGCAATGCGGAGAAATTACTGTTTGTGCATTTACAATATTCATTGATTTTTGCCATTGAAAAACGTCCAGAAATGATTGAAGGTACTGACTAAATGAAAGGAGCTGTCATCTCACTCTCTTTGAATCTTCTTTATCATGCTAAGAGGAGCAGGAAAAAGCAAAAAATTTCAGAATTGCACCTTGCAATGCGGAGAAATTACTGTTTGTGCATTTACAATATTCATTGATTTTTGCCATTGAAAAACGTCCAGAAATGATTGAAGCTACTGACTGAATGAAAGGAGCTGGCATCTCACTCTCTTTGAATCTTCTTTATCATGCTAAGAGGAGCAGGAAAAAGCAAAAAATTTCAGAATTGCACCTTGCAATACGGAGAAATTACAGTTTGTGCATTTACAATATTCATTGATTTTTGCCATTGAAAAACATCCAGAAATGATTGAAGCTACTGACTGAATGAAAGGAGCTGGCATCTCACTCTCTTTGAATCTTCTTTATCATGCTAAGAGGAGCAGGAAAAAGCAAAAAATTTCAGACTTGCACCTTGCAATGCGGAGAAATTACTGTTTGTGCATATTCAATATTCATTGATTTTTGCCATTGAAAAACATCATGTTATTCATATACCAGAAATGTTTGAAGCTACTGACTGAATGAAAGGAGCTGGCATCTCACTCTCTTTGAATCTTCTTTATCATGCTAAGAGGAGCAGGAAAAAGCAAAAAATTTCAGAATTGCACCTTGCAATGCGGAGAAATTACTGTTTGTGCATTTACAATATTCATTGATTTTTGCCATTGAAAAACGTCCAGAAATGATTGAAGCTACTGACTGAATGAAAGGAGCTGGCATCTCACTCTCTTTGAATCTTCTTTATCATGCTAAGAGGAGCAGGAAAAAGCAAAAAATTTCAGAATTGCACCTTGCAATGCGGAGAAATTACTGTTTGTGCATTTACAATATTCATTGATTTTTGCCATTGAAAAACATCATGTTATTCATATACCAGAAATGTTTGAAGCTACTGACTGAATGAAAGGAGCTGACATCTCACTCTCTTTGAATCCTCTTTATCATGCTAAGAGGAGCAGGAAAAAGCAAAAAATTTCAGAATTGCACCTTGCAATGCGGAGAAATTACTGTTTGTGCATTTACAATATTCATTGATTTTTGCCATTGAAAAACATCCAGAAATGATTGAAGCTACTGACTGAATGAAAGGAGCTGGCATCTCACTCTCTTTGAATCTTCTTTATCATGCTAAGAGGAGCAGGAAAAAGCAAAAAATTTCAGAATTGCACCTTGCAATGCGGAGAAATTACTGTTTGTGCATTTACAATATTCATTGATTTTTGCCATTGAAAAACATCATGTTATTCATATACCAGAAATGTTTGAAGCTACTGACTGAATGAAAGGAGCTGGCATCTCACTCTCTTTGAATCTTCTTTATCATGCTAAGAGGAGCAGGAAAAAGCAAAAAATTTCAGAATTGCACCTTGCAATGTGGAGAAATTACTGCTTGTGCATTTACAATATTCATTGATTTTTGCCATTGAAAAACATCATGTTATTCATATACCAGAAATGTTTGAAGCTACTGACTGAATGAAAGGAGCTGGCATCTCACTCTCTTTGAATCTTCTTTATCATGCTAAGAGGAGCAGGAAAAAGCAAAAAATTTCAGAATTGCACCTTGCAATGTGGAGAAATTACTGTTTGTGCATTTACAATATTCATTGATTTTTACCATTGAAAAACGTCCAGAAATGATTGAAGCTACTGACTGAATGAAAGTAGCTGGCATCTCACTCTCTTTGAATCTTCTTTATCATGCTAAGAGGAGCAGGAAAAAGCAAAAAATTTCAGACTTGCACCTTGCAATGCGGAGAAATTACTGTTTGTGCATTTACAATATTCATTGATTTTTGCCATTGAAAAACATCATGTTATTCATATACCAGAAATGTTTGAAGCTACTGACTGAATGAAAGGAGCTGGCATCTCACTCTCTTTGAATCTTCTTTATCATGCTAAGAGGAGCAGGAAAAAGCAAAAAATTTCAGAATTGCACCTTGCAATGTGGAGAAATTACTGTTTGTGCATTTACAATATTCATTGATTTTTACCATTGAAAAACGTCCAGAAATGATTGAAGCTACTGACTGAATGAAAGTAGCTGGCATCTCACTCTCTTTGAATCTTCTTTATCATGCTAAGAGGAGCAGGAAAAAGCAAAAAATTTCAGACTTGCACCTTGCAATGCGGAGAAATTACTGTTTGTGCATTTACAATATTCATTGATTTTTGCCATTGAAAAACATCATGTTATTCATATACCAGAAATGTTTGAAGCTACTGACTGAATCAAAGGAGCTGGCATCTCACTCTCTTTGAATCTTCTTTATCATGCTAAGAGGAGCAGGAAAAAGCAAAAAATTTCAGAATTGCACCTTGCAATGCGGAGAAATTACTGTTTGTGCATTTACAATATTCATTGATTTTTGCCATTGAAAAACGTCCAGAAATGATTGAAGCTACTGACTGAATGAAAGGATCTGGCATCTCACTCTCTTTGAATCTTCTTTATCATGCTAAGAGGAGCAGGAAAAAGCAAAAAATTTCAGAATTGCACCTTGCAATGCGGAGAAATTACTGTTTGTGCATTTACAATATTCATTGATTTTTGCCATTGAAAAACGTCCAGAAATGATTGAAGCTACTGATTGAATGAAAGGAGCTGGCATCTCACTCTCTTTGAATCTTCTTTATCATGCTAAGAGGAGCAGGAAAAAGCAAAAAATTTCAGAATTGCACCTTGCAATGCGGAGAAATTACTGTTTGTGCATTTACAATATTCATTGATTTTTGCCATTGAAAAACATGTTATTCATATACCAGAAATGTTTGAAGCTACTGACTGAATGAAAGGAGCTGGCACCTCACTCTCTTTGAATCTTCTTTATCATGCTAAGAGGAGCAGGAAAAAGCAAAAAATTTCAGAATTGCACCTTGCAATGCGGAGAAATTACTGTTTGTGCATTTACAATATTCATTGATTTTTGCCATTGAAAAACATCATGTTATTCATATACCAGAAATGTTTGAAGCTACTGACTGAATGAAAGGAGTTGGCATCTCACTCTCTTTGAATCTTCTTTATCATGCTAAGAGGAGCAGGAAAAAGCAAAAAATTTCAGAATTGCACCTTGCAATGCGGAGAAATTACTGTTTGTGCATTTACAATATTCATTGATTTTTGCCATTGAAAAACATCATGTTATTCATATACCAGAAATGTTTGAAGCTACTGACTGAATGAAAGGAGCTGGCATCTCACTCTCTTTGAATCTTCTTTATCATGCTAAGAGGAGCAGGAAAAAGCAAAAAATTTTAGAATTGCACATTGCAATGTGGAGAAATTACTGTTTGTGCATTTACAATATTCATTGATTTTTACCATTGAAAAACGTCCAGAAATGATTGAAGCTACTGACTGAATGAAAGTAGCTGGCATCTCACTCTCTTTGAATCTTCTTTATCATGCTAAGAGGAGCAGGAAAAAGCAAAAAATTTCAGACTTGCACCTTGCAATGCGGAGAAATTACTGTTTGTGCATTTACAATATTCATTGATTTTTGCCATTGAAAAACATCATGTTATTCATATTCCAGAAATGTTTGAAGCTACTCACTGAATGAAAGGAGCTGGCATCTCACTCTCTTTGAATCTTCTTTATCATGCTAAGAGGAGCAGGAAAAAGCAAAAAATTTCAGAATTGCACCTTGCAATGCGGAGAAATTACTGTTTGTGCATTTACAATATTCATTGATTTTTGCCATTGAAAAACGTCCAGAAATGATTGAAGCTACTGACTGAATGAAAGGAGCTGGCATCTCACTCTCTTTGAATCTTCTTTATCATGCTAAGAGGAGCAGGAAAAAGCAAAAAATTTCAGAATTGCACCTTGCAATGCGGAGAAATTACTGTTTGTGCATTTACAATATTCATTGATTTTTGCCATTGAAAAACGTCCAGAAATGATTGAAGCTACTGACTGAATGAAAGGAGCTGGCATCTCACTCTCTTTGAATCTTCTTTATCATGCTAAGAGGAGCAGGAAAAAGCAAAAAATTTCAGAATTGCACCTTGCAATGCGGAGAAATTACTGTTTGTGCATTTACAATATTCATTGATTTTAGCCATTGAAAAACATCATGTTATTCATATACCAGAAATGTTTGAAGCTACTGACTGAATGAAAGGAGCTGACATCTCACTCTCTTTGAATCTTCTTTATCATGCTAAGAGGAGCAGGAAAAAGCAAAAAATTTCAGAATTGCACCTTGCAATGCGGAGAAATTACTGTTTGTGCATTTACAATATTCATTGATTTTTGCCATTGAAAAACGTCCAGAAATGATTGAAGCTACTGACTGAATGAAAGGAGCTGGCATCTCACTCTCTTTGAATCTTCTTTATCATGCTAAGAGGAGCAGGAAAAAGCAAAAAATTTCAGAATTGCACCTTGCAATGCGGAGAAATTACTGTTTGTGCATTTACAATATTCATTGATTTTTGCCATTGAAAAACATCATGTTATTCATATACCAGAAATGTTTGAAGCTACTGACTGAATGAAAGGAGCTGGCATCTCACTCTCTTTGAATCTTCTTTATCATGCTAAGAGGAGCAGGAAAAAGCAAAAAATTTCAGAATTGCACCTTGCAATGTGGAGAAATTACTGTTTGTGCATTTACAATATTCATTGATTTTTGCCATTGAAAAACATCATGTTATTCATATACCAGAAATGTTTGAAGCTACTGACTGAATGAAAGGAGCTGGCATCTCACTCTCTTTGAATCTTCTTTATCATGCTAAGAGGAGCAGGAAAAAGCAAAAAATTTCAGAATTGCACCTTGCAATGTGGAGAAATTACTGTTTGTGCATTTACAATATTCATTGATTTTTACCATTGAAAAACGTCCAGAAATGATTGAAGCTACTGACTGAATGAAAGTAGCTGGCATCTCACTCTCTTTGAATCTTCTTTATCATGCTAAGAGGAGCAGGAAAAAGCAAAAAAATTTCAGACTTGCACCTTGCAATGCGGAGAAATTACTGTTTGTGCATTTACAATATTCATTGATTTTTGCCATTGAAAAACATCATGTTATTCATATACCAGAAATGTTTGAAGCTACTGACTGAATGAAAGGAGCTGGCATCTCACTCTCTTTGAATCTTCTTTATCATGCTAAGAGGAGCAGGAAAAAGCAAAAAATTTCAGAATTGCACCTTGCAATGCGGAGAAATTACTGTTTGTGCATTTACAATATTCATTGATTTTTGCCATTGAAAAACATCCAGAAATGATTGAAGCTACTGACTGAATGAAAGGAGCTGGCATCTCACTCTCTTTGAATCTTCTTTATCATGCTAAGAGGAGCAGGAAAAAGCAAAAAATTTCAGAATTGCACCTTGCAATGCGGAGAAATTACTGTTTGTGCATTTACAATATTCATTGATTTTTGCCATTGAAAAACATCATGTTATTCATATACCAGAAATGTTTGAAGCTACTGACTGAATGAAAGGAGCTGACATCTCACTCTCTTTGAATCTTCTTTATCATGCTAAGAGGAGCAGGAAAAAGCAAAAAATTTCAGAATTGCACCTTGCAATGCGGAGAAATTACTGTTTGTGCATTTACAATATTCATTGATTTTTGCCATTGAAAAACATCCAGAAATGATTGAAGCTACTGACTGAATGAAAGGAGCTGGCATCTCACTCTCTTTGAATCTTCTTTATCATGCTAAGAGGAGCAGGAAAAAGCAAAAAATTTCAGAATTGCACCTTGCAATGCGGAGAAATTACTGTTTGTGCATTTACAATATTCATTGATTTTTGCCATTGAAAAACATCATGTTATTCATATACCAGAAATGTTTGAAGCTACTGACTGAATGAAAGGAGCTGGCATCTCACTCTCTTTGAATCTTCTTTATCATGCTAAGAGGAGCAGGAAAAAGCAAAAAATTTCAGAATTGCACCTTGCAATGTGGAGAAATTACTGTTTGTGCATTTACAATATTCATTGATTTTTACCATTGAAAAACGTCCAGAAATGATTGAAGCTACTGACTGCATGAAAGTAACTGGCATCTCACTCTCTTTGAATCTTCTTTATCATGCTAAGAGGAGCAGGAAAAAGCAAAAAATTTCAGACTTGCACCTTGCAATGCGGAGAAATTACTGTTTGTGCATTTACAATATTCATTGATTTTTGCCATTGAAAAACATCATGTTATTCATATACCAGAAATGTTTGAAGCTACTGACTGAATGAAAGGAGCTGGCATCTCACTCTCTTTGAATCTTCTTTATCATGCTAAGAGGAGCAGGAAAAAGCAAAAAATTTCAGAATTGCACCTTGCAATGCGGAGAAATTACTGTTTGTGCATTTACAATATTCATTGATTTTTGCCATTGAAAAACGTCCAGAAATGATTGAAGCTACTGACTGAATGAAAGGAGCTGGCATCTCACTCTCTTTGAATCTTCTTTATCATGCTAAGAGGAGCAGGAAAAAGCAAAAAATTTCAGACTTGCACCTTGCAATGCGGAGAAATTACTGTTTGTGCATTTACAATATTCATTGATTTTTGCCATTGAAAAACATGTTTTTCATATACCAGAAATGTTTGAAGCTACTGACTGAATGAAAGGAGCTGGCATCTCACTCTCTTTGAATCTTCTTTATCATGCTAGGATTAACAGGAAAAAGCAAAAAATTTCAGAATTGCACCTTGCAATGTGGAGATATTACTGTTTGTGCATTTACAATATTCATTGATTTTTGCCATTGAAAAACATGTTTTTCATATACCAGAAATGTTTGAAGCTACTGACTGAATGAAAGGAGCTGGCATCTCACTCTCTTTGAATCTTCTTTATCATGCTAGGATTAACAGGAAAAAGCTAAAAATTTCAGAATTGCACCGTGCAATGTGGAGATATTACTGTTTGTGCATTTACAATATTCATTGATTTTTGCCATTGAAAAACATGTTTTTCATATACCAGAAATGTTTGAAGCTACTGACTGAATGAAAGGAGCTGACATCTCACTCTCTTTGAATCTTCTTTATCATGCTAGGATTAACAGGAAAAAGCAAAAAATTTCAGAATTGCACCTTGCAATGTGGAGATATTACTGTTTGTGCATTTACAATATTCATTGATTTTTGCCATTGAAAAACATCATGTTATTCATATACCAGAAATGTTTGAAGCTACTGACTGAATGAAAGGAGCTGACATCTCACTCTCTTTGAATCTTCTTTATCATGCTAAGAGGAGCAGGAAAAAGCAAAAAATTTCAGAATTGCACCTTGCAATGCGGAGAAATTACTGTTTGTGCATTTACAATATTCATTGATTTTTGCCATTGAAAAACGTCCAGAAATGATTGAAGCTACTGACTGAATGAAAGGAGCTGGCATCTCACTCTCTTTGAATCTTCTTTATCATGCTAAGAGGAGCAGGAAAAAGCAAAAAATTTCAGAATTGCACCTTGCAATGCGGAGAAATTACTGTTTGTGCATTTACAATATTCATTGATTTTTGCCATTGAAAAACATCATGTTATTCATATACCAGAAATGTTTGAAGCTACTGACTGAATGAAAGGAGCTGGCATCTCACTCTCTTTGAATCTTCTTTATCATGCTAAGAGGAGCAGGAAAAAGCAAAAAATTTCAGAATTGCACCTTGCAATGTGGAGAAATTACTGTTTGTGCATTTACAATATTCATTGATTTTTGCCATTGAAAAACATCATGTTATTCATATACCAGAAATGTTTGAAGCTACTGACTGAATGAAAGGAGCTGGCATCTCACTCTCTTTGAATCTTCTTTATCATGCTAAGAGGAGCAGGAAAAAGCAAAAAATTTCAGAATTGCACCTTGCAATGTGGAGAAATTACTGTTTGTGCATTTACAATATTCATTGATTTTTACCATTGAAAAACGTCCAGAAATGATTGAAGCTACTGACTGAATGAAAGTAGCTGGCATCTCACTCTCTTTGAATCTTCTTTATCATGCTAAGAGGAGCAGGAAAAAGCAAAAAATTTCAGACTTGCACCTTGCAATGCGGAGAAATTACTGTTTGTGCATTTACAATATTCATTGATTTTTGCCATTGAAAAACGTCCAGAAATGATTGAAGGTACTGACTGAATGAAAGGAGCTGGCATCTCACTCTCTTTGAATCTTCTTTATCATGCTAAGAGGAGCAGGAAAAAGCAAAAAATTTCAGAATTGCACCTTGCAATGCGGAGAAATTACTGTTTGTGCATTTACAATATTCATTGATTTTTGCCACTGAAAAACGTCCAGAAATGATTGAAGCTACTGACTGAATGAAAGGAGCTGGCATCTCACTCTCTTTGAATCTTCTTTATCATGCTAAGAGGAGCAGGAAAAAGCAAAAAATTTCAGAATTGCACCTTGCAATGCGGAGAAATTACAGTTTGTGCATTTACAATATTCATTGATTTTTGCCATTGAAAAACATCCAGAAATGATTGAAGCTACTGACTGAATGAAAGGAGCTGGCATCTCACTCTCTTTGAATCTTCTTTATCATGCTAAGAGGAGCAGGAAAAAGCAAAAAATTTCAGAATTGCACCTTGCAATGCGGAGAAATTACTGTTTGTGCATTTACAATATTCATTGATTTTTGCCATTGAAAAACATCATGTTATTCATATACCAGAAATGTTTGAAGCTACTGACTGAATGAAAGGAGCTGGCATCTCACTCTCTTTGAATCTTCTTTATCATGCTAAGAGGAGCAGGAAAAAGCAAAAAATTTCAGAATTGCACCTTGCAATGTGGAGAAATTACTGTTTGTGCATTTACAATATTCATTGATTTTTACCATTGCAAAACATTTCAGAATTGCACCTTGCAATGCGGAGAAATTACAGTTTGTGCATTTACAATATTCATTGATTTTTGCCATTGAAAAACATCCAGAAATGATTGAAGCTACTGACTGAATGAAAGGAGCTGGCATCTCACTCTCTTTGAATCTTCTTTATCATGCTAAGAGGATCAGGAAAAAGCAAAAAATTTCAGACTTGCACCTTGCAATGCGGAGAAATTACTGTTTGTGCATTTACAATATTCATTGATTTTTGCCATTGAAAAACATCATGTTATTCATATACCAGAAATGTTTGAAGCTACTGACTGAATGAAAGGAGCTGGCATCTCACTCTCTTTGAATCTTCTTTATCATGCTAAGAGGAGCAGGAAAAAGCAAAAAATTTCAGAATTGCACCTTGCAATGCGGAGAAATTACTGTTTGTGCATTTACAATATTCATTGATTTTTGCCATTGAAAAACATCATGTTATTCATATACCAGAAATGTTTGAAGCTACTGACTGAATGAAAGGAGCTGGCATCTCAATCTCTTTGAATCTTCTTTATCATGCTAAGAGGAGCAGGATAAAGCAAAAAATTTCAGAATTGCACCTTGCAATGTGGAGAAATTACTGTTTGTGCATTTACAATATTCATTGATTTTTACCATTGAAAAACGTCCAGAAATGATTGAAGCTACTGACTGAATGAAAGTAGCTGGCATCTCACTCTCTTTGAATCTTCTTTATCATGCTAAGAGGAGCAGGAAAAAGCAAAAAATTTCAGACTTGCACCTTGCAATGCGGAGAAATTACTGTTTGTGCATTTACAATATTCATTGATTTTTGCCATTGAAAAACATCATGTTATTCATATACCAGAAATGTTTGAAGCTACTGACTGAATGAAAGGAGCTGGCATCTCACTCTCTTTGAATCTTCTTTATCATGCTAAGAGGAGCAGGAAAAAGCAAAAAATTTCAGACTTGCACCTTGCAATGCGGAGAAATTACTGTTTGTGCATTTACAATATTCATTGATTTTTGCCATTGAAAAACATCATGTTATTCATATACCAGAAATGTTTGAAGCTACTGACTGAATGAAAGGAACTGGCATCTCACTCTCTTTGAATCTTCTTTATCATGCTAAGAGGAGCAGGAAAAAGCAAAAAATTTCAGAATTGCACCTTGCAATGCGGAGAAATTACTGTTTGTGCATTTACAATATTCATTGATTTTTGCCATTGAAAAACGTCCAGAAATGATTGAAGGTACTGACTGAATGAAAGGAGCTGGCATCTCACTCTCTTTGAATCTTCTTTATCATTCTAAGAGGAGCAGGAAAAAGCAAAAAATTTCAGAATTGCACCTTGCAATGCGGAGAAATTACTGTTTGTGCATTTACAATATTCATTGATTTTTGCCATTGAAAAACGTCCAGAAATGATTGAAGCTACTGACTCAATGAATGGAGCTGGCATCTCACTCTCTTTGAATCTTCTTTATCATGCTAAGAGGAGCAGGAAAAAGCAAAAAATTTCAGAATTGCACCTTGCAATGCGGAGAAATTACAGTTTGTGCATTTACAATATTCATTGATTTTTGCCATTGAAAAACGTCCAGAAATGATTGAAGCTACTGACTGAATGAAAGGAGCTGGCATCTCACTCTCTTTGAATCTTCTTTATCATGCTAAGAGGAGCAGGAAAAAGCAAAAAATTTCAGAATTGCACCTTGCAATGCGGAGAAATTACTGTTTGTGCATTTACAATATACATTGATTTTTGCCATTGAAAAACGTCCAGAAATGATTGAAGCTACTGACTGAATGAAAGGAGCTGGCATCTCACTCTCTTTGAATCTTCTTTATCATGCTAAGAGGAGCAGGAAAAAGCAAAAAATTTCAGAATTGCACGTTGCAATGCGGAGAAATTACTGTTTGTGCATTTACAATATTCATTGATTTTTGCCGTTGAAAAAAGTCCAGAAATGATTGAAGCTACTGACTGAATGAAAGGAGCTGGCATCTCACTCTCTTTGAATCTTCTTTATCATGCTAAGAGGAGCAGGAAAAAGCAAAAAATTTCAGAATTGCACCTTGCAATGCGGAGAAATTACTGTTTGTGCATTTACAATATTCATTGATTTTTGCCATTGAAAAACATCATGTTATTCATATACCAGAAATGATTGAAGCTACTGACTGAATGAAAGGAGCTGGCATCTCACTCTCTTTGAATCTTCTTTATCATGCTAAGAGGAGCAGGAAAAAGCAAAAAATTTCAGAATTGCACCTTGCAATGTGGAGAAATTACTGTTTGTGCATTTACAATATTCATTGATTTTTACCATTGAAAAACGTCCAGAAATGATTGAAGCTACTGACTGAATGAAAGTAGCTGCCATCTCACTCTCTTTGAATCTTTTTTATCATGCTAAGAGGAGCAGGAAAAAGCAAAAAATTTCAGACTTGCACCTTGCAATGCGGAGAAATTACTGTTTGTGCATTTACAATATTCATTGATTTTTGCCATTGAAAAACATCATGTTATTCATATACCAGAAATGTTTGAAGCTACTGACTGAATGAAAGGAGCTGGCATCTCACTCTCTTTGAATCTTCTTTATCATGCTAAGAGGAGCAGGAAAAAGCAAAAAATTTCAGAATTGCACCTTGCAATGCGGAGAAATTACTTTTTGTGCATTTACAATATTCATTGACTTTTGCCATTGAAAAACGTCCAGAAATGATTGAAGCTACTGACTGAATGAAAGGAGCTGGCATCTCACTCTCTTTGAATCTTCTTTATCATGCTAAGAGGAGCAGGAAAAAGCAAAAAAATTCAGAATTGCACCTTGCAATGCGGAGAAATTACTGTTTGTGCATTTACAATATTCATTGATTTTTGCCATTGAAAAACGTCCAGAAATGATTGAAGCTACTGACTGAATGAAAGGAGCTGGCATCTCACTCTCTTTGAATCTTCTTTATCATGCTAAGAGGAGCAGGAAAAAGCAAAAAATTTCAGAATTGCACCTTGCAATGTGGAGAAATTACTGTTTGTGCATTTACAATATTCATTGATTTTTGCCATTGAAAAACATCATGTTATTCATATACCAGAAATGTTTGAAGCTACTGACTGAATGAAAGGAGCTGGCATCTCACTCTCTTTGAATCTTCTTTATCATGCTAAGAGGAGCAGGAAAAAGCAAAAAATTTCAGAATTGCACCTTGCAATGTGGAGAAATTACTG
Organism: Phyllobates terribilis; assembly: GCF_046119375.1. Lineage (NCBI taxonomy): Eukaryota > Metazoa > Chordata > Amphibia > Anura > Dendrobatidae > Phyllobates > Phyllobates terribilis. The sequence continues at coordinate 93,039 of NW_027364334.1, forward strand.
TTTGTGCATTTACAATATTCATTGATTTTTACCATTGAAAAACGTCCAGAAATGATTGAAGCTACTGACTGAATGAAAGTAGCTGGCATCTCACTCTCTTTGAATCTTCTTTATCATGCTAAGAGGAGCAGGAAAAAGCAAAAAATTTCAGACTTGCACCTTGCAATGCGGAGAAATTACTGTTTGTGCATTTACAATATTCATTGATTTTTGCCATTGAAAAACGTCCAGAAATGATTGAAGGTACTGACTGAATGAAAGGAGCTGGCATCTCACTCTCTTTGAATCTTCTTTATCATGCTAAGAGGAGCAGGAAAAAGCAAAAAATTTCAGAATTGCACCTTGCAATGCGGAGAAATTACTGTTTGTGCATTTACAATATTCATTGATTTTTGCCACTGAAAAACGTCCAGAAATGATTGAAGCTACTGACTGAATGAAAGGAGCTGGCATCTCACTCTCTTTGAATCTTCTTTATCATGCTAAGAGGAGCAGGAAAAAGCAAAAAATTTCAGAATTGCACCTTGCAATGCGGAGAAATTACAGTTTGTGCATTTACAATATTCATTGATTTTTGCCATTGAAAAACATCCAGAAATGATTGAAGCTACTGACTGAATGAAAGGAGCTGGCATCTCACTCTCTTTGAATCTTCTTTATCATGCTAAGAGGAGCAGGAAAAAGCAAAAAATTTCAGAATTGCACCTTGCAATGCGGAGAAATTACTGTTTGTGCATTTACAATATTCATTGATTTTTGCCATTGAAAAACATCATGTTATTCATATACCAGAAATGTTTGAAGCTACTGACTGAATGAAAGGAGCTGGCATCTCACTCTCTTTGAATCTTCTTTATCATGCTAAGAGGAGCAGGAAAAAGCAAAAAATTTCAGAATTGCACCTTGCAATGTGGAGAAATTACTGTTTGTGCATTTACAATATTCATTGATTTTTACCATTGCAAAACATTTCAGAATTGCACCTTGCAATGCGGAGAAATTACAGTTTGTGCATTTACAATATTCATTGATTTTTGCCATTGAAAAACATCCAGAAATGATTGAAGCTACTGACTGAATGAAAGGAGCTGGCATCTCACTCTCTTTGAATCTTCTTTATCATGCTAAGAGGAGCAGGAAAAAGCAAAAAATTTCAGAATTGCACCTTGCAATGCGGAGAAATTACTGTTTGTGCATTTACAATATTCATTGATTTTTGCCATTGAAAAACATCATGTTATTCATATACCAGAAATGTTTGAAGCTACTGACTGAATGAAAGGAGCTGGCATCTCACTCTCTTTGAATCTTCTTTATCATGCTAAGAGGAGCAGGAAAAAGCAAAAAATTTCAGAATTGCACCTTGCAATGTGGAGAAATTACTGTTTGTGCATTTACAATATTCATTGATTTTTACCATTGAAAAACGTCCAGAAATGATTGAAGCTACTGACTGAATGAAAGTAGCTGGCATCTCACTCTCTTTGAATCTTCTTTATCATGCTAAGAGGATCAGGAAAAAGCAAAAAATTTCAGACTTGCACCTTGCAATGCGGAGAAATTACTGTTTGTGCATTTACAATATTCATTGATTTTTGCCATTGAAAAACATCATGTTATTCATATACCAGAAATGTTTGAAGCTACTGACTGAATGAAAGGAGCTGGCATCTCACTCTCTTTGAATCTTCTTTATCATGCTAAGAGGAGCAGGAAAAAGCAAAAAATTTCAGAATTGCACCTTGCAATGCGGAGAAATTACTGTTTGTGCATTTACAATATTCATTGATTTTTGCCATTGAAAAACATCATGTTATTCATATACCAGAAATGTTTGAAGCTACTGACTGAATGAAAGGAGCTGGCATCTCAATCTCTTTGAATCTTCTTTATCATGCTAAGAGGAGCAGGATAAAGCAAAAAATTTCAGAATTGCACCTTGCAATGTGGAGAAATTACTGTTTGTGCATTTACAATATTCATTGATTTTTACCATTGAAAAACGTCCAGAAATGATTGAAGCTACTGACTGAATGAAAGTAGCTGGCATCTCACTCTCTTTGAATCTTCTTTATCATGCTAAGAGGAGCAGGAAAAAGCAAAAAATTTCAGACTTGCACCTTGCAATGCGGAGAAATTACTGTTTGTGCATTTACAATATTCATTGATTTTTGCCATTGAAAAACATCATGTTATTCATATACCAGAAATGTTTGAAGCTACTGACTGAATGAAAGGAGCTGGCATCTCACTCTCTTTGAATCTTCTTTATCATGCTAAGAGGAGCAGGAAAAAGCAAAAAATTTCAGAATTGCACCTTGCAATGCGGAGAAATTACTGTTTGTGCATTTACAATATACATTGATTTTTGCCATTGAAAAACGTCCAGAAATGATTGAAGCTACTGACTGAATGAAAGGAGCTGGCATCTCACTCTCTTTGAATCTTCTTTATCATGCTAAGAGGAGCAGGAAAAAGCAAAAAATTTCAGAATTGCACGTTGCAATGCGGAGAAATTACTGTTTGTGCATTTACAATATTCATTGATTTTTGCCGTTGAAAAAAGTCCAGAAATGATTGAAGCTACTGACTGAATGAAAGGAGCTGGCATCTCACTCTCTTTGAATCTTCTTTATCATGCTAAGAGGAGCAGGAAAAAGCAAAAAATTTCAGAATTGCACCTTGCAATGCGGAGAAATTACTGTTTGTGCATTTACAATATTCATTGATTTTTGCCATTGAAAAACATCATGTTATTCATATACCAGAAATGATTGAAGCTACTGACTGAATGAAAGGAGCTGGCATCTCACTCTCTTTGAATCTTCTTTATCATGCTAAGAGGAGCAGGAAAAAGCAAAAAATTTCAGAATTGCACCTTGCAATGTGGAGAAATTACTGTTTGTGCATTTACAATATTCATTGATTTTTACCATTGAAAAACGTCCAGAAATGATTGAAGCTACTGACTGAATGAAAGTAGCTGCCATCTCACTCTCTTTGAATCTTTTTTATCATGCTAAGAGGAGCAGGAAAAAGCAAAAAATTTCAGACTTGCACCTTGCAATGCGGAGAAATTACTGTTTGTGCATTTACAATATTCATTGATTTTTGCCATTGAAAAACATCATGTTATTCATATACCAGAAATGTTTGAAGCTACTGACTGAATGAAAGGAGCTGGCATCTCACTCTCTTTGAATCTTCTTTATCATGCTAAGAGGAGCAGGAAAAAGCAAAAAATTTCAGAATTGCACCTTGCAATGCGGAGAAATTACTTTTTGTGCATTTACAATATTCATTGACTTTTGCCATTGAAAAACGTCCAGAAATGATTGAAGCTACTGACTGAATGAAAGGAGCTGGCATCTCACTCTCTTTGAATCTTCTTTATCATGCTAAGAGGAGCAGGAAAAAGCAAAAAATTTCAGAATTGCACCTTGCAATGCGGAGAAATTACTGTTTGTGCATTTACAATATTCATTGATTTTTGCCATTGAAAAACGTCCAGAAATGATTGAAGCTACTGACTGAATGAAAGGAGCTGGCATCTCACTCTCTTTGAATCTTCTTTATCATGCTAAGAGGAGCAGGAAAAAGCAAAAAATTTCAGAATTGCACCTTGCAATGTGGAGAAATTACTGTTTGTGCATTTACAATATTCATTGATTTTTGCCATTGAAAAACATCATGTTATTCATATACCAGAAATGTTTGAAGCTACTGACTGAATGAAAGGAGCTGGCATCTCACTCTCTTTGAATCTTCTTTATCATGCTAAGAGGAGCAGGAAAAAGCAAAAAATTTCAGAATTGCACCTTGCAATGTGGAGAAATTACTGTTTGTGCATTTACAATATTCATTGATTTTTACCATTGAAAAACGTCCAGAAATGATTGAAGCTACTGACTGAATGAAAGTAGCTGGCATCTCACTCTCTTTGAATCTTCTTTATCATGCTAAGAGGAGCAGGAAAAAGCAAAAAATTTCAGACTTGCACCTTGCAATGCGGAGAAATTACTGTTTGTGCATTTACAATATTCATTGATTTTTGCCATTGAAAAACGTCCAGAAATGATTGAAGGTACTGACTGAATGAAAGGAGCTGGCATCTCACTCTCTTTGAATCTTCTTTATCATGCTAAGAGGAGCAGGAAAAAGCAAAAAATTTCAGAATTGCACCTTGCAATGCGGAGAAATTACTGTTTGTGCATTTACAATATTCATTGATTTTTGCCACTGAAAAACGTCCAGAAATGATTGAAGCTACTGACTGAATGAAAGGAGCTGGCATCTCACTCTCTTTGAATCTTCTTTATCATGCTAAGAGGAGCAGGAAAAAGCAAAAAATTTCAGAATTGCACCTTGCAATGCGGAGAAATTACAGTTTGTGCATTTACAATATTCATTGATTTTTGCCATTGAAAAACATCCAGAAATGATTGAAGCTACTGACTGAATGAAAGGAGCTGGCATCTCACTCTCTTTGAATCTTCTTTATCATGCTAAGAGGAGCAGGAAAAAGCAAAAAATTTCAGAATTGCACCTTGCAATGCGGAGAAATTACTGTTTGTGCATTTACAATATTCATTGATTTTTGCCATTGAAAAACATCATGTTATTCATATACCAGAAATGTTTGAAGCTACTGACTGAATGAAAGGAGCTGGCATCTCACTCTCTTTGAATCTTCTTTATCATGCTAAGAGGAGCAGGAAAAAGCAAAAAATTTCAGAATTGCACCTTGCAATGTGGAGAAATTACTGTTTGTGCATTTACAATATTCATTGATTTTTACCATTGCAAAACATTTCAGAATTGCACCTTGCAATGCGGAGAAATTACAGTTTGTGCATTTACAATATTCATTGATTTTTCCATTGAAAAACATCCAGAAATGATTGAAGCTACTGACTGAATGAAAGGAGCTGGCATCTCACTCTCTTTGAATCTTCTTTATCATGCTAAGAGGAGCAGGAAAAAGCAAAAAATTTCAGAATTGCACCTTGCAATGCGGAGAAATTACTGTTTGTGCATTTACAATATTCATTGATTTTTGCCATTGAAAAACATCATGTTATTCATATACCAGAAATGTTTGAAGCTACTGACTGAATGAAAGGAGCTGGCATCTCACTCTCTTTGAATCTTCTTTATCATGCTAAGAGGAGCAGGAAAAAGCAAAAAATTTCAGAATTGCACCTTGCAATGTGGAGAAATTACTGTTTGTGCATTTACAATATTCATTGATTTTTACCATTGAAAAACGTCCAGAAACGATTGAAGCTACTGACTGAATGAAAGTAGCTGGCATCTCACTCTCTTTGAATCTTCTTTATCATGCTAAGAGGATCAGGAAAAAGCAAAAAATTTCAGACTTGCACCTTGCAATGCGGAGAAATTACTGTTTGTGCATTTACAATATTCATTGATTTTTGCCATTGAAAAACATCATGTTATTCATATACCAGAAATGTTTGAAGCTACTGACTGAATGAAAGGAGCTGGCATCTCACTCTCTTTGAATCTTCTTTATCATGCTAAGAGGAGCAGGAAAAAGCAAAAAATTTCAGAATTGCACCTTGCAATGCGGAGAAATTACTGTTTGTGCATTTACAATATTCATTGATTTTTGCCATTGAAAAACATCATGTTATTCATATACCAGAAATGTTTGAAGCTACTGACTGAATGAAAGGAGCTGGCATCTCAATCTCTTTGAATCTTCTTTATCATGCTAAGAGGAGCAGGATAAAGCAAAAAATTTCAGAATTGCACCTTGCAATGTGGAGAAATTACTGTTTGTGCATTTACAATATTCATTGATTTTTACCATTGAAAAACGTCCAGAAATGATTGAAGCTACTGACTGAATGAAAGTAGCTGGCATCTCACTCTCTTTGAATCTTCTTTATCATGCTAAGAGGAGCAGGAAAAAGCAAAAAATTTCAGACTTGCACCTTGCAATGCGGAGAAATTACTGTTTGTGCATTTACAATATTCATTGATTTTTGCCATTGAAAAACATCATGTTATTCATATACCAGAAATGTTTGAAGCTACTGACTGAATGAAAGGAGCTGGCATCTCACTCTCTTTGAATCTTCTTTATCATGCTAAGAGGAGCAGGAAAAAGCAAAAAATTTCAGACTTGCACCTTGCAATGCGGAGAAATTACTGTTTGTGCATTTACAATATTCATTGATTTTTGCCATTGAAAAACATCATGTTATTCATATACCAGAAATGTTTGAAGCTACTGACTGAATGAAAGGAACTGGCATCTCACTCTCTTTGAATCTTCTTTATCATGCTAAGAGGAGCAGGAAAAAGCAAAAAATTTCAGAATTGCACCTTGCAATGCGGAGAAATTACTGTTTGTGCATTTACAATATTCATTGATTTTTGCCATTGAAAAACGTCCAGAAATGATTGAAGGTACTGACTGAATGAAAGGAGCTGGCATCTCACTCTCTTTGAATCTTCTTTATCATTCTAAGAGGAGCAGGAAAAAGCAAAAAATTTCAGAATTGCACCTTGCAATGCGGAGAAATTACTGTTTGTGCATTTACAATATTCATTGATTTTTGCCATTGAAAAACGTCCAGAAATGATTGAAGCTACTGACTCAATGAATGGATCTGGCATCTCACTCTCTTTGAATCTTCTTTATCATGCTAAGAGGAGCAGGAAAAAGCAAAAAATTTCAGAATTGCACCTTGCAATGCGGAGAAATTACAGTTTGTGCATTTACAATATTCATTGATTTTTGCCATTGAAAAACGTCCAGAAATGATTGAAGCTACTGACTGAATGAAAGGAGCTGGCATCTCACTCTCTTTGAATCTTCTTTATCATGCTAAGAGGAGCAGGAAAAAGCAAAAAATTTCAGAATTGCACCTTGCAATGCGGAGAAATTACTGTTTGTGCATTTACAATATACATTGATTTTTGCCATTGAAAAACGTCCAGAAATGATTGAAGCTACTGACTGAATGAAAGGAGCTGGCATCTCACTCTCTTTGAATCTTCTTTATCATGCTAAGAGGAGCAGGAAAAAGCAAAAAATTTCAGAATTGCACGTTGCAATGCGGAGAAATTACTGTTTGTGCATTTACAATATTCATTGATTTTTGCCGTTGAAAAAAGTCCAGAAATGATTGAAGCTACTGACTGAATGAAAGGAGCTGGCATCTCACTCTCTTTGAATCTTCTTTATCATGCTAAGAGGAGCAGGAAAAAGCAAAAAATTTCAGAATTGCACCTTGCAATGCGGAGAAATTACTGTTTGTGCATTTACAATATTCATTGATTTTTGCCATTGAAAAACATCATGTTATTCATATACCAGAAATGATTGAAGCTACTGACTGAATGAAAGGAGCTGGCATCTCACTCTCTTTGAATCTTCTTTATCATGCTAAGAGGAGCAGGAAAAAGCAAAAAATTTCAGAATTGCACCTTGCAATGTGGAGAAATTACTGTTTGTGCATTTACAATATTCATTGATTTTTACCATTGAAAAACGTCCAGAAATGATTGAAGCTACTGACTGAATGAAAGTAGCTGCCATCTCACTCTCTTTGAATCTTTTTTATCATGCTAAGAGGAGCAGGAAAAAGCAAAAAATTTCAGACTTGCACCTTGCAATGCGGAGAAATTACTGTTTGTGCATTTACAATATTCATTGATTTTTGCCATTGAAAAACATCATGTTATTCATATACCAGAAATGTTTGAAGCTACTGACTGAATGAAAGGAGCTGGCATCTCACTCTCTTTGAATCTTCTTTATCATGCTAAGAGGAGCAGGAAAAAGCAAAAAATTTCAGAATTGCACCTTGCAATGCGGAGAAATTACTTTTTGTGCATTTACAATATTCATTGACTTTTGCCATTGAAAAACGTCCAGAAATGATTGAAGCTACTGACTGAATGAAAGGAGCTGGCATCTCACTCTCTTTGAATCTTCTTTATCATGCTAAGAGGAGCAGGAAAAAGCAAAAAATTTCAGAATTGCACCTTGCAATGCGGAGAAATTACTGTTTGTGCATTTACAATATTCATTGATTTTTGCCATTGAAAAACGTCCAGAAATGATTGAAGCTACTGACTGAATGAAAGGAGCTGGCATCTCACTCTCTTTGAATCTTCTTTATCATGCTAAGAGGAGCAGGAAAAAGCAAAAAATTTCAGAATTGCACCTTGCAATGCGGAGAAATTACTGTTTGTGCATTTACAATATTCATTGATTTTTGCCATTGAAAAACATGTAATTCATATACCAGAAATGTTTGAAGCTACTGACTGAATGAAAGGAGCTGGCACCTCACTCTCTTTGAATCTTCTTTATCATGCTAAGAGGAGCGGGAAAAAGCAAAAAGTTTCAGAATTGCACCTTGCAATGCGGAGAAATTACTGTTTGTGCATTTACAATATTCATTGATTTTTGCCATTGAAAAACGTCCAGAAATGATTGAAGGTACTGACTGAATGAAAGGAGCTGGCATCTCACTCTCTTTGAATCTTCTTTATCATGCTAAGAGGAGCAGGAAAAAGCAAAAAATTTCAGAATTGCACCTTGCAATGCGGAGAAATTACTGTTTGTGCATTTACAATATTCATTGATTTTTGCCATTGAAAAACGTCCAGAAATGATTGAAGCTACTGACTGAATGAAAGGAGCTGGCATCTCACTCTCTTTGAATCTTCTTTATCATGCTAAGAGGAGCAGGAAAAAGCAAAAAATTTCAGAATTGCACCTTGCAATGCGGAGAAATTACAGTTTGTGCATTTACAATATTCATTGATTTTTGCCATTGAGAAACGTCCAGAAATGATTGAAGCTACTGACTGAATGAAAGGAGCTGGCATCTCACTCTCTTTGAATCTTCTTTATCATGCTAAGAGGAACAGGAAAAAGCAAAAAATTTCAGAATTGCACCTTGCAATGCGGAGAAATTACTGTTTGTGCATTTACAATATTCATTGATTTTTGCCATTGAAAAACATCATGTTATTTATATACCAGAAATGTTTGAAGCTACTGACTGAATGAAAGGAGCTGGCATCTCACTCTCTTTGAATCTTCTTTATCATGCTAAGAGGAGCAGGAAAAAGCAAAAAATTTCAGAATTGCACCTTGCAATGTGGAGAAATTACTGTTTGTGCATTTACAATATTCATTGATTTTTACCATTGAAAAACGTCCAGAAATGATTGAAGCTACTGACTGAATGAAAGTAGCTGGCATCTCACTCTCTTTGAATTTTCTTTATCACGCTAAGAGGAGCAGGAAAAAGCAAAAAATTTCAGACTTGCACCTTGCAATGCGGAGAAATTACTGTTTGTGCATTTACAATATTCATTGATTTTTGCCATTGAAAAACATCATGTTATTCATATACCAGAAATGTTTGAAGCTACTGACTGAATGAAAGGAGCTGGCATCTCACTCTCTTTGAATCTTCTTTATCATGCTAAGAGGAGCAGGAAAAAGCAAAAAATTTCAGAATTGCACCTTGCAATGCGGAGAAATTACTGTTTGTGCATTTACAATATTCATTGATTTTTGCCATTGAAAAACATCATGTTATTCATATACAAGAAATGTTTGAAGCTACTGACTGAATGAAAGGAGCTGGCATCTCAATCTCTTTGAATCTTCTTTATCATGCTAAGAGGAGCAGGAAAAAGCAAAAAATTTCAGAATTGCACCTTGCAATGTGGAGAAATTACTGTTTGTGCATTTACAATATTCATTGATTTTTACCATTGAAAAACGTCCAGAAATGATTGAAGCTACTGACTGAATGAAAGTAGCTGGCATCTCACTCTCTTTGAATCTTCTTTATCATGCTAAGAGGAGCAGGAAAAAGCAAAAAATTTCAGACTTGCACCTTGCAATGCGGAGAAATTACTATTTGTGCATTTACAATATTCATTGATTTTTGCCATTGAAAAACATCATGTTATTCATATACCAGAAATGTTTGAAGCTACTGACTGAATGAAAGGAGCTGGCATCTCACTCTCTTTGAATCTTCTTTATCATGCTAAGAGGAGCAGGAAAAAGCAAAAAATTTCAGAATTGCACCTTGCAATGCGGAGAAATTACTGTTTGTGCATTTACAATATTCATTGATTTTTGCCATTGAAAAACGTCCAGAAATGATTGAAGCTACTGACTGAATGAAAGGAGCTGGCATCTCACTCTCTTTGAATCTTCTTTATCATGCTAAGAGGAGCAGGAAAAAGCAAAAAATTTCAGAATTGCACCTTGCAATGCGGAGAAATTACTGTTTGTGCATTTACAATATTCATTGATTTTTGCCATTGAAAAACGTCCAGAAATGATTGAAGCTACTGACTGAATGAAAGGAGCTGGCATCTCACTCTCTTTGAATCTTCTTTATCATGCTAAGAGGAGCGGGAAAAAGCAAAAAATTTCAGAATTGCACCTTGCAATGCGGAAAAATTACTGTTTGTGCATTTACAATATTCATTGATTTTTGCCATTGAAAAACATGTTATTCATATACCAGAAATGTTTGAAGCTACTGACTGAATGAAAGGAGCTGGCACCTCACTCTCTTTGAATCTTCTTTATCATGCTAAGAGGAGCGGGAAAAAGCAAAAAATTTCAGAATTGCACCTTGCAATGCGGAAAAATTACTGTTTGTGCATTTACAATATTCATTGATTTTTGCCATTGAAAAACGTCCAGAAATGATTGAAGGTACTGACTGAATGAAAGGAGCTGGCATCTCACTCTCTTTGAATCTTCTTTATCATGCTAAGAGGAGCAGGAAAAAGCAAAAAATTTCAGAATTGCACCTTGCAATGCGGAGAAATTACTGTTTGTGCATTTACAATATTCATTGATTTTTGCCATTGAAAAACGTCCAGAAATGATTGAAGCTACTGACTGAATGAAAGGAGCTGGCATCTCACTCTCTTTGAATCTTCTTTATCATGCTAAGAGGAGCAGGAAAAAGCAAAAAATTTCAGAATTGCACCTTGCAATGCGGAGAAATTACAGTTTGTGCATTTACAATATTCATTGATTTTTGCCATTGAAAAACATCCAGAAATGATTGAAGCTACTGACTGAATGAAAGGAGCTGGCATCTCACTCTCTTTGAATCTTCTTTATCATGCTAAGAGGAGCAGGAAAAAGCAAAAAATTTCAGAATTGCACCTTGCAATGCGGAGAAATTACTGTTTGTGCATTTACAATATTCATTGATTTTTGCCATTGAAAAACATCATGTTATTCATATACCAGAAATGTTTGAAGCTACTGACTGAATGAAAGGAGCTGGCATCTCACTCTCTTTGAATCTTCTTTATCATGCTAAGAGGAGCAGGAAAAAGCAAAAAATTTCAGAATTGCACCTTGCAATGTGGAGAAATTACTGTTTGTGCATTTACAATAATCATTGATTTTTACCATTGAAAAACGTCCAGAAATGATTGAAGCTACTGACTGAATGAAAGTAGCTGGCATCTCACTCTCTTTGAATCTTCTTTATCATGCTAAGAGGAGCAGGAAAAAGCAAAAAATTTCAGACTTGCACCTTGCAATGCGGAGAAATTACTGTTTGTGCATTTACAATATTCATTGATTTTTGCCATTGAAAAACATCATGTTATTCATATACCAGAAATGTTTGAAGCTACTGACTGAATGAAAGGAGCTGGCATCTCACTCTCTTTGAATCTTCTTTATCATGCTAAGAGGAGCAGGAAAAAGCAAAAAATTTCAGAATTGCACCTTGCAATGCGGAGAAATTACTGTTTGTGCATTTACAATATTCATTGATTTTTGCCATTGAAAAACATCATGTTATTCATATACCAGAAATGTTTGAAGCTACTGACTGAATGAAAGGAGCTGGCATCTCAATCTCTTTGAATCTTCTTTATCATGCTAAGAGGAGCAGGATAAAGCAAAAAATTTCAGAATTGCACCTTGCAATGTGGAGAAATTACTGTTTGTGCATTTACAATATTCATTGATTTTTACCATTGAAAAACGTCCAGAAATGATTGAAGCTACTGACTGAATGAAAGTAGCTGGCATCTCACTCTCTTTGAATCTTCTTTATCATGCTAAGAGGAGCAGGAAAAAGCAAAAAATTTCAGACTTGCACCTTGCAATGCGGAGAAATTACTGTTTGTGCATTTACAATATTCATTGATTTTTGCCATTGAAAAACATCATGTTATTCATATACCAGAAATGTTTGAAGCTACTGACTGAATGAAAGGAGCTGGCATCTCACTCTCTTTGAATCTTCTTTATCATGCTAAGAGGAGCAGGAAAAAGCAAAAAATTTCAGACTTGCACCTTGCAATGCGGAGAAATTACTGTTTGTGCATTTACAATATTCATTGATTTTTGCCATTGAAAAACATCATGTTATTCATATACCAGAAATGTTTGAAGCTACTGACTGAATGAAAGGAACTGGCATCTCACTCTCTTTGAATCTTCTTTATCATGCTAAGAGGAGCAGGAAAAAGCAAAAAATTTCAGAATTGCACCTTGCAATGCGGAGAAATTACTGTTTGTGCATTTACAATATTCATTGATTTTTGCCATTGAAAAACGTCCAGAAATGATTGAAGGTACTGACTGAATGAAAGGAGCTGGCATCTCACTCTCTTTGAATCTTCTTTATCATTCTAAGAGGAGCAGGAAAAAGCAAAAAATTTCAGAATTGCACCTTGCAATGCGGAGAAATTACTGTTTGTGCATTTACAATATTCATTGATTTTTGCCATTGAAAAACGTCCAGAAATGATTGAAGCTACTGACTCAATGAATGGAGCTGGCATCTCACTCTCTTTGAATCTTCTTTATCATGCTAAGAGGAGCAGGAAAAAGCAAAAAATTTCAGAATTGCACCTTGCAATGCGGAGAAATTACAGTTTGTGCATTTACAATATTCATTGATTTTTGCCATTGAAAAACGTCCAGAAATGATTGAAGCTACTGACTGAATGAAAGGAGCTGGCATCTCACTCTCTTTGAAGCTTCTTTATCATGCTAAGAGGAGCAGGAAAAAGCAAAAAATTTCAGAATTGCACCTTGCAATGCGGAGAAATTACTGTTTGTGCATTTACAATATTCGTTGATTTTTGCCATTGAAAAACGTCCAGAAATGATTGAAGCTACTGACTGAATGAAAGGAGCTGGCATCTCACTCTCTTTGAATCTTCTTTATCATGCTAAGAGGAGCAGGAAAAAGCAAAAAATTTCAGAATTGCACCTTGCAATGCGGAGAAATTACTGTTTGTGCATTTACAATATTCATTGATTTTTGCCATTGAAAAACATGTTATTCATATACCAGAAATGTTTGAAGCTCCTGACTGAATGAAAGGAGCTGGCACCTCACTCTCTTTGAATCTTCTTTATCATGCTAAGAGGAGCAGGAAAAAGCAAAAAATTTCAGAATTGCACCTTGCAATGCGGAGAAATTACTGTTTGTGCATTTACAATATTCATTGATTTTTGCCATTGAAAAACGTCCAGAAATGATTGAAGCTACTGACTGAATGAAAGGAGCTGGCATCTCACTCTCTTTGAATCTTCTTTATTATGCTAAGAGGAGCAGGAAAAAGCAAAAAATTTCAGAATTGCACCTTGCAATGCGGAGAAATTACTGTTTGTGCATTTACAATATTCATTGATTTTTGCCATTGAAAAATGTCCAGAAATGATTGAAGCTACTGACTGAATGAAAGGAGCTGGCATCTCACTCTCTTTGAATCTTCTTTATCATGCTAAGAGGAGCAGGAAAAAGCAAAAAATTTCAGAATTGCGCCTTGCAATGCGGAGAAATTACTGTTTGTGCATTTACAAAATTCATTGATTTTTGCCATTGAAAAACATCATGTTATTCATATACCAGAAATGATTGAAGCTACTGACTGAAGGAAAGGAGCTGGCATCTCACTCTCTTTGAATCTTCTTTATCATGCTAAGAGGAGCAGGAAAAAGCAAAAAATTTCAGAATTGCACCTTGCAATGCGGAGAAATTACTGTTTGTGCATTTACAATATTCATTGATTCTTGCCATTGAAAAACGTCCAGAAATGATTGAAGCTACTGACTGAATGAAAGGAGCTGGCATCTCACTCTCTTTGAATCTTCTTTATCATGCTAAGAGGAGCAGGAAAAAGCAAAAAATTTCAGAATTGCTCCTTGCAATGCGGAGAAATTACTGTTTGTGCATTTACAATATTCATTGATTTTTGCGATTGAAAAACATCATGTTATTCATATACCAGAAATGATTGAAGCTACTGACTGAATGAAAGGAGCTGGCATCTCATTCTCTTTGAATCTTCTTTATCATGCTAAGAGGAGCAGGAAAAAGTAAAAAATTTCAGAATTGCACCTTGCAATGCGGAGAAATTACTGTTTGTGCATTTACAATATTCAATGATTTTTGCCATTGAAAAACGTCCAGAAATGATTGAAGCTACTGACTGAATGAAAGGAGCTGGCATCTCACTCTCTTTGAATCTTGTTTATCATGCTAAGAGGAGCAGGAAAAAGCAAAAAATTTCAGAATTGCACCTTGCAATGCGGAGAAATTACTGTTTGTGCATTTACAATATTCATTGATTTTTGCCATTGAAAAACGTCCAGAAATGATTGAAGCTACTGACTGAATGAAAGGAGCTGGCATCTCACTCTCTTTGAATCTTCTTTATCATGCTAAGAGGAGCAGGAAAAAGCCAAAAATTTCAGAATTGCACCTTGCAATGCGGAGAAATTACTGTTTGTGCATTTACAATATTCATTGATTTTTGCTATTGAAAAACATCATGTTATTCATATACCAGAAATGATTGAAGCTACTGACTGAATGAAAGGAGCTGGCATCTCACTCTCTTTGAATCTTCTTTATCATGCTAAGAGGAGCAGGAAAAAGCAAAAAATTTCAGAATTGCACCTTGCAATGCGGAGAAATTGCAGTTTGTGCATTTACAATATTCATTGATTTTTGCCATTGAAAAACGTCCAGAAATGTTTGAAGCTACTGACTGAATGAAAGGAGCTGGCATCTCACTCTCTTTGAATCTTCTTTATCATGCTAAGAGGAGCAGGAAAAAGCAAAAAATTTCAGAATTGCACCTTGCAATGCGGAGAAATTACTGTTTGTGCATTTACAATATTCATTGATTTTTGCCATTGAAAAACATCATGTTATTCATATACCAGAAATGATTGAAGCTACTGACTGAATGAAAGGAGCTGGCATCTCACTCTCTTTGAATCTTCTTTATCATGCTAAGAGGAGCAGGAAAAAGCAAAAAATTTCAGAATTGCACCTTGCAATGCGGAGAAATTGCAGTTTGTGCATTTACAATATTCATTGATTTTTGCCATTGAAAAACGTCCAGAAATGATTGAAGCTACTGACTGAATGAAAGGAGCTGGCATCTCACTCTCTTTGAATCTTCTTTATCATGCTAAGAGGAGCAGGAAAAAGCAAAAAATTTCAGAATTGCACCTTGCAATGCGGAGAAATTACTGTTTGTGCATTTACAATATTCATTGATTTTTGCCATTGAAAAACGTCCAGAAATGATTGAAGCTACTGACTGAATGAAAGGAGCTGGCATCTCACTCTCTTTGAATCTTCTTTATCATGCTAAGAGGAGCAGGAAAAAGCAAAAAATTTCAGAATTGCACCTTGCAATGCGGAGAAATTACTGTTTGTGCATTTACAATATTCATTGATTTTTGCCATTGAAAAATGTCCAGAAATGATTGAAGCTACTGACTGAATGAAAGGAGCTGGCATCTCACTCTCTTTGAATCTTCTTTATCATGCTAAGAGGAGCAGGAAAAAGCAAAAAATTTCAGAATTGCGCCTTGCAATGCGGAGAAATTACTGTTTGTGCATTTACAAAATTCATTGATTTTTGCCATTGAAAAACATCATGTTATTCATATACCAGAAATGATTGAAGCTACTGACTGAAGGAAAGGATCTGGCATCTCACTCTCTTTGAATCTTCTTTGTCATGCTAAGAGGAGCAGGAAAAAGCAAAAAATTTCAGAATTGCACCTTGCAATGCGGAGAAATTACTGTTTGTGCATTTACAATATTCATTGATTTTTGCCATTGAAAAACGTCCAGAAATGATTGAAGCTACTGACTGAATGAAAGGAGCTGGCATCTCACTCTCTTTGAATCTTCTTTATCATGCTAAGAGGAGCAGGAAAAAGCAAAACATTTCAGAATTGCACCTTGCAATGCGGAGAAATTACTGTTTGTGCATTTACAATATTCATTGATTTTTGCGATTGAAAAACATCATGTTATTCATATACCAGAAATGATTGAAGCTACTGACTGAATGAAAGGAGCTGGCATCTCACTCTCTTTGAATCTTCTTTATCATGCTAAGAGGAGCAGGAAAAAGTAAAAAATTTCAGAATTGCACCTTGCAATGCGGAGAAATTACTGTTTGTGCATTTACAATATTCAATGATTTTTGCCATTGAAAAACGTCCAGAAATGATTGAAGCTACTGACTGAATGAAAGGAGCTGGCATCTCACTCTCTTTGAATCTTCTTTATCATGCTAAGAGGAGCAGGAAAAAGCAAAAAATTTCAGAATTGCACCTTGCAATGCGGAGAAATTACTGTTTGTGCATTTACAATATTCATTGATTTTTGCCATTGAAAAACATCATGTTATTCATATACCAGAAATGATTGAAGCTACTGACTGAATGAAAGGAGCTGGCATCTCACTCTCTTTGAATCTTCTTTATCATGCTAAGAGGAGCAGGAAAAAGCAAAAAATTTCAGAATTGCACCTTGCAATGCGGAGAAATTGCAGTTTGTGCATTTACAATATTCATTGATTTTTGCCATTGAAAAACGTCCAGAAATGATTGAAGCTACTGACTGAATGAAAGGAGCTGGCATCTCACTCTCTTTGAATCTTCTTTATCATGCTAAGAGGAGCAGGAAAAAGCAAAAAATTTCAGAATTGCACCTTGCAATGCGGAGAAATTACTGTTTGTGCATTTACAATATTCATTGATTTTTGCCATTGAAAAACGTCCAGAAATGATTGAAGCTACTGACTGAATGAAAGGAGCTGGCATCTCACTCTCTTTGAATCTTCTTTATCATGCTAAGAGGAGCAGGAAAAAGCAAAAAATTTCAGAATTGCACCTTGCAATGCGGAGAAATTACTGTTTGTGCATTTACAATATTCATTGATTTTTGCCATTGAAAAACATCATGTTATTCATATACCAGAAATGTTTGAAGCTACTGACTGAATGAAAGGAGCTGGCATCTCACTCTCTTTGAATCTTCTTTATCATGCTAGAGCAGGAAAAAGCAAAAAATTTCAGAATTGCACCTTGCAATGCGGAGAAATTACTGTTTGTGCATTTACAATATTCATTGATTTTTGCCATTGAAAAACATCATGTTATTCATATACCAGAAATGATTGAAGCTACTGACTGAATGAAAGGAGCTGGCATCTCATTCTCTTTGAATCTTCTTTATCATGCTAAGAGGAGCAGGAAAAAGTAAAAAATTTCAGAATTGCACCTTGCAATGCGGAGAAATTACTGTTTGTGCATTTACAATATTCAATGATTTTTGCCATTGAAAAACGTCCAGAAATGATTGAAGCTACTGACTGAATGAAAGGAGCTGGCATCTCACTCTCTTTGAATCTTGTTTATCATGCTAAGAGGAGCAGGAAAAAGCAAAAAATTTCAGAATTGCACCTTGCAATGCGGAGAAATTACTGTTTGTGCATTTACAATATTCATTGATTTTTGCCATTGAAAAACGTCCAGAAATGATTGAAGCTACTGACTGAATGAAAGGAGCTGGCATCTCACTCTCTTTGAATCTTCTTTATCATGCTAAGAGGAGCAGGAAAAAGCCAAAAATTTCAGAATTGCACCTTGCAATGCGGAGAAATTACTGTTTGTGCATTTACAATATTCATTGATTTTTGCTATTGAAAAACATCATGTTATTCATATACCAGAAATGATTGAAGCTACTGACTGAATGAAAGGAGCTGGCATCTCACTCTCTTTGAATCTTCTTTATCATGCTAAGAGGAGCAGGAAAAAGCAAAAAATTTCAGAATTGCACCTTGCAATGCGGAGAAATTGCAGTTTGTGCATTTACAATATTCATTGATTTTTGCCATTGAAAAACGTCCAGAAATGATTGAAGCTACTGACTGAATGAAAGGAGCTGGCATCTCACTCTCTTTGAATCTTCTTTATCATGCTAAGAGGAGCAGGAAAAAGCAAAAAATTTCAGAATTGCACCTTGCAATGCGGAGAAATTACTGTTTGTGCATTTACAATATTCATTGATTTTTGCCATTGAAAAACATCATGTTATTCATATACCAGAAATGATTGAAGCTACTGACTGAATGAAAGGAGCTGGCATCTCACTCTCTTTGAATCTTCTTTATCATGCTAAGAGGAGCAGGAAAAAGCAAAAAATTTCAGAATTGCACCTTGCAATGCGGAGAAATTGCAGTTTGTGCATTTACAATATTCATTGATTTTTGCCATTGAAAAACGTCCAGAAATGATTGAAGCTACTGACTGAATGAAAGGAGCTGGCATCTCACTCTCTTTGAATCTTCTTTATCATGCTAAGAGGAGCAGGAAAAAGCAAAAAATTTCAGAATTGCACCTTGCAATGCGGAGAAATTACTGTTTGTGCATTTACAATATTCATTGATTTTTGCCATTGAAAAACGTCCAGAAATGATTGAAGCTACTGACTGAATGAAAGGAGCTGGCATCTCACTCTCTTTGAATCTTCTTTATCATGCTAAGAGGAGCAGGAAAAAGCAAAAAATTTCAGAATTGCACCTTGCAATGCGGAGAAATTACTGTTTGTGCATTTACAATATTCATTGATTTTTGCCATTGAAAAATGTCCAGAAATGATTGAAGCTACTGACTGAATGAAAGGAGCTGGCATCTCACTCTCTTTGAATCTTCTTTATCATGCTAAGAGGAGCAGGAAAAAGCAAAAAATTTCAGAATTGCGCCTTGCAATTCGGAGAAATTACTGTTTGTGCATTTACAAAATTCATTGATTTTTGCCATTGAAAAACATCATGTTATTCATATACCAGAAATGATTGAAGCTACTGACTGAAGGAAAGGATCTGGCATCTCACTCTCTTTGAATCTTCTTTGTC
Source organism: Phyllobates terribilis (assembly GCF_046119375.1). Taxonomy (NCBI): domain Eukaryota; kingdom Metazoa; phylum Chordata; class Amphibia; order Anura; family Dendrobatidae; genus Phyllobates; species Phyllobates terribilis. The sequence continues at coordinate 112,284 of NW_027364334.1, forward strand.
ATGCTAAGAGGAGCAGGAAAAAGCAAAAAATTTCAGAATTGCACCTTGCAATGCGGAGAAATTACTGTTTGTGCATTTACAATATTCATTGATTTTTGCCATTGAAAAACGTCCAGAAATGATTGAAGCTACTGACTGAATGAAAGGAGCTGGCATCTCACTCTCTTTGAATCTTCTTTATCATGCTAAGAGGAGCAGGAAAAAGCAAAACATTTCAGAATTGCACCTTGCAATGCGGAGAAATTACTGTTTGTGCATTTACAATATTCATTGATTTTTGCGATTGAAAAACATCATGTTATTCATATACCAGAAATGATTGAAGCTACTGACTGAATGAAAGGAGCTGGCATCTCACTCTCTTTGAATCTTCTTTATCATGCTAAGAGGAGCAGGAAAAAGTAAAAAATTTCAGAATTGCACCTTGCAATGCGGAGAAATTACTGTTTGTGCATTTACAATATTCAATGATTTTTGCCATTGAAAAACGTCCAGAAATGATTGAAGCTACTGACTGAATGAAAGGAGCTGGCATCTCACTCTCTTTGAATCTTCTTTATCATGCTAAGAGGAGCAGGAAAAAGCAAAAAATTTCAGAATTGCACCTTGCAATGCGGAGAAATTACTGTTTGTGCATTTACAATATTCATTGATTTTTGCCATTGAAAAACGTCCAGAAATGATTGAAGCTACTGACTGAATGAAAGGAGCTGGCATCTCACTCTCTTTGAATCTTCTTTATCATGCTAAGAGGAGCAGGAAAAAGCAAAAAATTTCAGAATTGCACCTTGCAATGCGGAGAAATTACTGTTTGTGCATTTACAATATTCATTGATTTTTGCCATTGAAAAATGTCCAGAAATGATTGAAGCTACTGACTGAATGAAAGGAGCTGGCATCTCACTCTCTTTGAATCTTCTTTATCATGCTAAGAGGAGCAGGAAAAAGCAAAAAATTTCAGAATTGCGCCTTGCAATGCGGAGAAATTACTGTTTGTGCATTTACAAAATTCATTGATTTTTGCCATTGAAAAACATCATGTTATTCATATACCAGAAATGATTGAAGCTACTGACTGAAGGAAAGGATCTGGCATCTCACTCTCTTTGAATCTTCTTTGTCATGCTAAGAGGAGCAGGAAAAAGCAAAAAATTTCAGAATTGCACCTTGCAATGCGGAGAAATTACTGTTTGTGCATTTACAATATTCATTGATTTTTGCCATTGAAAAACGTCCAGAAATGATTGAAGCTACTGACTGAATGAAAGGAGCTGGCATCTCACTCTCTTTGAATCTTCTTTATCATGCTAAGAGGAGCAGGAAAAAGCAAAACATTTCAGAATTGCACCTTGCAATGCGGAGAAATTACTGTTTGTGCATTTACAATATTCATTGATTTTTGCGATTGAAAAACATCATGTTATTCATATACCAGAAATGATTGAAGCTACTGACTGAATGAAAGGAGCTGGCATCTCACTCTCTTTGAATCTTCTTTATCATGCTAAGAGGAGCAGGAAAAAGTAAAAAATTTCAGAATTGCACCTTGCAATGCGGAGAAATTACTGTTTGTGCATTTACAATATTCAATGATTTTTGCCATTGAAAAACGTCCAGAAATGATTGAAGCTACTGACTGAATGAAAGGAGCTGGCATCTCACTCTCTTTGAATCTTCTTTATCATGCTAAGAGGAGCAGGAAAAAGCAAAAAATTTCAGAATTGCACCTTGCAATGCGGAGAAATTACTGTTTGTGCATTTACAATATTCATTGATTTTTGCCATTGAAAAACATCATGTTATTCATATACCAGAAATGATTGAAGCTACTGACTGAATGAAAGGAGCTGGCATCTCACTCTCTTTGAATCTTCTTTATCATGCTAAGAGGAGCAGGAAAAAGCAAAAAATTTCAGAATTGCACCTTGCAATGCGGAGAAATTGCAGTTTGTGCATTTACAATATTCATTGATTTTTGCCATTGAAAAACGTCCAGAAATGATTGAAGCTACTGACTGAATGAAAGGAGCTGGCATCTCACTCTCTTTGAATCTTCTTTATCATGCTAAGAGGAGCAGGAAAAAGCAAAAAATTTCAGAATTGCACCTTGCAATGCGGAGAAATTACTGTTTGTGCATTTACAATATTCATTGATTTTTGCCATTGAAAAACGTCCAGAAATGATTGAAGCTACTGACTGAATGAAAGGAGCTGGCATCTCACTCTCTTTGAATCTTCTTTATCATGCTAAGAGGAGCAGGAAAAAGCAAAAAATTTCAGAATTGCACCTTGCAATGCGGAGAAATTACTGTTTGTGCATTTACAATATTCATTGATTTTTGCCATTGAAAAACATCATGTTATTCATATACCAGAAATGTTTGAAGCTACTGACTGAATGAAAGGAGCTGGCATCTCACTCTCTTTGAATCTTCTTTATCATGCTAAGAGGAGCAGGAAAAAGCAAAAAATTTCAGAATTGCACCTTGCAATGCGGAGAAATTACTGTTTGTGCATTTACAATATTCATTGATTTTTGCCATTGAAAAACGTCCAGAAATGATTGAAGCTACTGACTGAATGAAAGGAGCTGGCATCTCACTCTCTTTGAATCTTCTTTATCATGCTAAGAGGAGCAGGAAAAGGCAAAAAATTTCAGAATTGCACCTTGCAATGCGGAGAAATTACTGTTTGTGCATTTACAATATTCATTGATTTTTGCCATTGAAAAACATCATGTTATTCATATACCAGAAATGATTGAAGCTACTGACTGAATGAAAGGAGCTGGCATCTCACTCTCTTTGAATCTTCTTTATCATGCTAAGAGGAGCAGGAAAAAGCAAAAAATTTCAGAATTGCACCTTGCAATGCGGAGAAATTACTGTTTGTGCATTTACAATATTCATTATTTTTGCCATTGAAAAACATCATGTTATTCATATACCAGAAATGATTGAAGCTACTGACTGAATGAAAGGAGCTGGCATCTCACTCTCTTTGAATCTTCTTTATCATGCTAAGAGGAGCAGGAAAAAGCAAAAAATTTCAGAATTGCACCTTGCAATGCGGAGAAATTACTGTTTGTGCATTTACAATATTCATTGATTTTTGCCATTGAAAAACGTCCAGAAATGATTGAAGCTACTGACTGAATGAAAGGAGCTGGCATCTCACTCTCTTTGAATCTTCTTTATCATGCTAAGAGGAGCAGGAAAAAGCAAAAAAATTCAGAATTGCACCTTGCAATGCGGAGAAATTACTGTTTGTGCATTTACAATATTCATTGATTTTTGCCATTGAAAAACATCATGTTATTCATATACCAGAAATGATTGAAGCTACTGACTGAATGAAAGGAGCTGGCATCTCACTCTCTTTGAATCTTCTTTTTCATGCTAAGAGGAGCAGGAAAAAGTAAAAAATTTCAGAATTGCACCTTGCAATGCGGAGAAATTACTGTTTGTGCATTTACAATATTCATTGATTTTTGCCATTGAAAAACGTCCAGAAATGATTGAAGCTACTGACTGAATGAAAGGAGCTGGCATCTCAGTCTCTTTGAATCTTCTTTATCATGCTAAGAGGAGCAGGAAAAAGCAAAAAATTTCAGAATTGCACCTTGCAATGCGGAGAAATTACTGCTTGTGCATTTACAATATTCATTGATTTTTGCCATTGAAAAACGTCCAGAAATGATTGAAGCTACTGACTGAATGAAAGGAGCTGGCATCTCACTCTCTTTGAATCTTCTTTATCATGCTAAGAGGAGCAGGAAAAAGCAAAAAATTTCAGAATTGCACCTTGCAATACGGAGAAATTACTGTTTGTGCATTTACAATATTCATTGATTTTTGCCATTGAAAAACGTCCAGAAATGATTGAAGCTACTGACTGAATGAAAGGAGCTGGCATCTCACTCTCTTTGAATCTTCTTTATCATGCTAAGAGGAGCAGGAAAAAGCAAAAAATTTCAGAATTGCACCTTGCAATGCGGAGAAATTACTGTTTGTGCATTTACAATATTCATTGATTTTTGCCATTGAAAAACGTCCATAAATGATTGAAGCTACTGACTGAATGAAAGGAGCTGGCATCTCACTCTCTTTGAATCTTCTTTATCATGCTAAGAGGAACAGGAAAAAGCAAAAAATTTCAGAATTGCACCTTGCAATGCGGAGAAATTACTGTTTGTGCATTTACAATATTCATTGATTTTTGCCGTTGAAAAACGTCCAGAAATGATTGAAGCTACTGACTGAATGAAAGGAGCTGGCATCTCACTCTCTTTGAATCTTCTTTATCATGCTAAGAGGAGCAGGAAAAAGCAAAAAATTTCAGAATTGCACCTTGCAATGCGGAGAAATTACTGTTTGTGCATTTACAATATTCATTGATTTTTGCCATTGAAAAACATCCAGAAATGATTGAAGCTACTGACTGAATGAAAGGAGCTGGCATCTCACTCTCTTTGAATCTTCTTTATCATGCTAAGAGGAGCAGGAAAAAGCAAAAAATTTCAGAATTGCACCTTGCAATGCGGAGAAATTACTGTTTGTGCATTTACAATATTCATTGATTTTTGCCATTGTTAAACATCATGTTATTCATATACCAGAAATGATTGAAGCTACTGACTGAATGAAAGGAGCTGGCATCTCACTCTCTTTGAATCTTCTTTATCATGCTAAGAGGAGCAGGAAAAAGCAAAAAATTTCAGAATTGCACCTTGCAATGCGGAGAAATTACTGTTTGTGCATTTACAATATTCATTGATTTTTGCCATTGAAAAACGTCCAGAAATGTTTGAAGCTACTGACTGAATGAAAGGAGCTGGCATCTCACTCTCTTTAAATCTTCTTTATCATGCTAAGAGGAGCAGGAAAAAGCAAAAAATTTCAGAATTGCACCTTGCAATGCGGAGAAATTACTGTTTGTGCATTTACAATATTCATTGATTTTTGCCATTGAAAAACATCATGTTATTCATATACCAGAAATGATTGAAGCTACTGACTGAATGAAAGGAGCTGGCATCTCACTCTCTTTGAATCTTCTTTATCATGCTAAGAGGAGCAGGAAAAAGCAAAAAATTTCAGAATTGCACCTTGCAATGCGGAGAAATTACTGTTTGTGCATTTACAATATTCATTGATTTTTGCCTTTGAAAAACGTCCAGAAATGATTGAAGCTACTGACTGAATGAAAGGAGCTGGCATCTCACTCTCTTTGAATCTTCTTTATCATGCTAAGAGGAGCAGGAAAAAGCAAAAAATTTCAGAATTGCACCTTGCAATGCGGAGAAATTACTGTTTGTGCATTTACAATATTCATTGATTTTTGCCATTGAAAAACATCATGTTATTCATATACCAGAAATGATTGAAGCTACTGACTGAATGAAAGGAGCTGGCATCTCACTCTCTTTGAATCTTCTTTTTCATGCTAAGATGAGCAGGAAAAAGTAAAAAATTTCAGAATTGCACCTTGCAATGCGGAGAAATTACTGTTTGTGCATTTACAATATTCATTGATTTTTGCCATTGAAAAACGTCCAGAAATGATTGAAGCTACTGACTGAATGAAAGGAGCTGGCATCTCAGTCTCTTTGAATCTTCTTTATCATGCTAAGAGGAGCAGGAAAAAGCAAAAAATTTCAGAATTGCACCTTGCAATGCGGAGAAATTACTGCTTGTGCATTTACAATATTCATTGATTTTTGCCATTGAAAAACGTCCAGAAATGATTGAAGCTACTGACTGAATGAAAGGAGCTGGCATCTCACTCTCTTTGAATCTTCTTTATCATGCTAAGAGGAGCAGGAAAAAGCAAAAAATTTCAGAATTGCACCTTGCAATACGGAGAAATTACTGTTTGTGCATTTACAATATTCATTGATTTTTGCCATTGAAAAACGTCCAGAAATGATTGAAGCTACTGACTGAATGAAAGGAGCTGGCATCTCACTCTGTTTGAATCTTCTTTATCATGCTAAGAGGAGCAGGAAAAAGCAAAAAATTTCAGAATTGCACCTTGCAATGCGGAGAAATTACTGTTTGTGCATTTACAATATTCATTGATTTTTGCCATTGAAAAACGTCCAGAAATGATTGAAGCTACTGACTGAATGAAAGGAGCTGGCATCTCACTCTCTTTGAATCTTCTTTATCATGCTAAGAGGAGCAGGAAAAAGCAAAAAATTTCAGAATTGCACCTTGCAATGCGGAGAAATTACTGTTTGTGCATTTACAATATTCATTGATTTTTGCCGTTGAAAAACGTCCAGAAATGATTGAAGCTACTGACTGAATGAAAGGAGCTGGCATCTCACTCTCTTTGAATCTTCTTTATCATGCTAAGAGGAGCAGGAAAAAGCAAAAAATTTCAGAATTGCACCTTGCAATGCGGAGAAATTACTGTTTGTGCATTTACAATATTCATTGATTTTTGCCATTGAAAAACATCCAGAAATGATTGAAGCTACTGACTGAATGAAAGGAGCTGGCATCTCACTCTCTTTGAATCTTCTTTATCATGCTAAGAGGAGCAGGAAAAAGCAAAAAATTTCAGAATTGCACCTTGCAATGCGGAGAAATTACTATTTGTGCATTTACAATATTCATTGATTTTTGCCATTGTTAAACATCATGTTATTCATATACCAGAAATGATTGAAGCTACTGACTGAATGAAAGGAGCTGGCATCTCACTCTCTTTGAATCTTCTTTATCATGCTAAGAGGAGCAGGAAAAAGCAAAAAATTTCAGAATTGCACCTTGCAATGCGGAGAAATTACTGTTTGTGCATTTACAATATTCATTGATTTTTGCCATTGAAAAACGTCCAGAAATGTTTGAAGCTACTGACTGAATGAAAGGAGCTGGCATCTCACTCTCTTTGAATCTTCTTTATCATGCTAAGAGGAGCAGGAAAAAGCAAAAAATTTCAGAATTGCACCTTGCAATGCGGAGAAATTACTGTTTGTGCATTTACAATATTCATTGATTTTTGCCATTGAAAAACGTCCAGAAATGATTGAAGCTACTGACTGAATGAAAGGAGCTGGCATCTCACTCTCTTTGAATCTTCTTTATCATGCTAAGAGGAGCAGGAAAATGCAAAAAATTTCAGAATTGCTCCTTGCAATGCGGAGAAATTACTGTTTGTGCATTTACAATATTCATTGATTTTTGCCATTGAAAAACATCATGTTATTCATATACCAGAAATGTTTGAAGCTACTGACTGAATGAAAGGAGCTGGCATGTCACTCTCTTTGAATCTTCTTTATCATGCTAAAAGGAGCAGGAAAAAGCAAAAAATTTCAGAATTGCACCTTGCAATGCGGAGAAATTACTGTTTGTGCATTTACAATATTCATTGATTTTTGCCATTGAAAAACGTCCAGAAATGATTGAAGCTACTGACTGAATGAAAGGAGCTGGCATCTCACTCTCTTTGAATCTTCTTTATCATGCTAAGAGGAGCAGGAAAAAGCAAAAAATTTCAGAATTGCACCTTGCAATGCGGAGAAATTACTGTTTGTGCATTTACAATATTCATTGATTTTTGCCATTGAAAAACATCATGTTATTCATATACCAGAAATGATTGAAGCTACTGACTGAATGAAAGGAGCTGGCATCTCACTCTCTTTGAATCTTCTTTATCATGCTAAGAGGAGCAGGAAAAAGCAAAAAATTTCAGAATTGCACCTTGCAATGTGGAGAAATTACTGTTTGTGCATTTACAATATTCATTGATTTTTGCCATTGAAAAACGTCCAGAAATGATTGAAGCTACTGACTGAATGAAAGGAGCTGGCATCTCACTCTCTTTGAATCTTCTTTATCATGCTAAGAGGAGCAGGAAAAAGCAAAAAAATTCAGAATTGCACCTTGCAATGCGGAGAAATTACTGTTTGTGCATTTACAATATTCATTGATTTTTGCCATTGAAAAACATCATGTTATTCATATACCAGAAATGTTTGAAGCTACTGACTGAATGAAAGGAGCTGGCATCTCACTCTCTTTGAATCTTCTTTATCATGCTAAGAGGAGCAGGAAAAAGCAAAAAATTTCAGAATTGCACCTTGCCATGCGGAGAAATTACTGTTTGTGCATTTACAATATTCATTGATTTTTGCCATTGAAAAACGTCCAGAAATGATTGAAGCTACTGACTGAATGAAAGGAGCTGGCATCTCACTCTCTTTGAATCTTCTTTATCATGCTAAGAGGAGCAGGAAAAGGCAAAAAATTTCAGAATTGCACCTTGCAATGCGGAGAAATTACTGTTTGTGCATTTACAATATTCATTGATTTTTGCCATTGAAAAACATCATGTTATTCATATACCAGAAATGTTTGAAGCTACTGACTGAATGAAAGGAGCTGGCATCTCACTCTCTTTGAATCTTCTTTATCATGCTAAGAGGAGCAGGAAAAAGCAAAAAATTTCAGAATTGCACCTTGCAATGCGAATAAATTACTGTTTGTGCATTTACAATATTCATTGATTTTTGCCATTGAAAAACATCATGTTATTCATATACCAGAAATGATTGAAGCTACTGACTGAATGAAAGGAGCTGGCATCTCACTCTCTTTGAATCTTCTTTATCATGCTAAGAGGAGCAGGAAAAAGCAAAAAATTTCAGAATTGCACCTTGCAATGCGGAGAAATTACTGTTTGTGCATTTACAATATTCATTGATTTTTGCCATTGAAAAACGTCCAGAAATGATTGAAGCTACTGACTGAATGAAAGGAGCTGGCATCTCACTCTCTTTGAATCTTCTTTATCATGCTAAGAGGAGCAGGAAAAAGCAAAAAATTTCAGAATTGCACCTTGCAATGCGGAGAAATTGCTGTTTGTGCATTTACAAAATTCATTGATTTTTGCCATTGAAAAACATCATGTTATTCATATACCAGAAATGTTTGAAGCTACTGACTGAATGAAAGGAGCTGGCATCTCACTCTCTTTGAATCTTCTTTATCATGCTAAGAGGAGCAGGAAAAAGCAAAAAATTTCAGAATTGCACCTTGCAATGCGGAGAAATTACTGTTTGTGCATTTACAATATTCATTGATTTTTGCCATTGAAAAACGTCCAGAAATGATTGAAGCTACTGACTGAATGAAAGGAGCTGGCATCTCACTCTCTTTGAATCTTCTTTATCATGCTAAGAGGAGCAGGAAAAAGCAAAAAATTTCAGAATTGCACCTTGCAATGCGGAGAAATTACTGTTTGTGCATTTACAATATACATTGATTTTTGCCATTGAAAAACGTCCAGAAATGATTGAAGCTACTGACTGAATGAAAGGAGCTGGCATCTCACTCTCTTTGAATCTTCTTTATCATGCTAAGAGGAGCAGGAAAAAGCAAAAAATTTCAGAATTGCACCTTGCAATGCGGAGAAATTACTGTTTGTGCATTTACAATATACATTGATTTTTGCCATTGAAAAACGTCCAGAAATGATTGAAGCTACTGACTGAATGAAAGGAGCTGGCATCTCACTCTCTTTGAATCTTCTTTATCATGCTAAGAGGAGCAGGAAAAAGCAAAAAATTTCAGAATTGCACCTTGCAATGCGGAGAAATTACTGTTTGTGCATTTACAATATTCATTGATTTTTGCCATTGAAAAACGTCCAGAAATGATTGAAGCTACTGACTGAATGAAAGGAGCTGGCATCTCACTCTCTTTGAATCTTCTTTATCATGCTAAGAGGAGCAGGAAAAAGCAAAAAATTTCAGAATTGCACCTTGCAATGCGGAGAAATTACTGTTTGTGCATTTACAATATTCATTGATTTTTGCCATTGAAAAACGTCCAGAAATGATTGAACCTACCGACTGAATGAAAGGAGCTGGCATCTCACTCTCTTTGAATCTTCTTTATCATGCTAAGAGGAGCAGGAAAAAGCAAAAAATTTCAGAATTGCACCTTGCAATGCGGAGAAATTACTGTTTGTGCATTTACAATATTCATTGATTTTTGCCGTTGAAAAACGTCCAGAAATGATTGAAGCTACTGACTGAATGAAAGGAGCTGGCATCTCACTCTCTTTGAATCTTCTTTATCATGCTAAGAGGAGCAGGAAAAAGCAAAAAATTTCAGAATTGCACCTTGCAATGCGGAGAAATTACTGTTTGTGCATTTACAATATTCATTGATTTTTGCCATTGAAAAACGTCCAGAAATGATTGAAGCTACTGACTGAATGAAAGGAGCTGGCATCTCACTCTCTTTGAATCTTCTTTATCATGCTAAGAGGAGCAGGAAAAAGCAAAAAATTTCAGAATTGCACCTTGCAATGCGGAGAAATTACTGTTTGTGCATTTACAATATTCATTGATTTTTGCCATTGAAAAACATCATGTTATTCATATACCAGAAATGTTTGAAGCTACTGACTGAATGAAAGGAGCTGGCATGTCACTCTCTTTGAATCTTCTTTATCATGCTAAGAGGAGCAGGAAAAAGCAAAAAATTTCAGAATTGCACCTTGCAATGCGGAGAAATTACTGTTTGTGCATTTACAATATTCATTGATTTTTGCCATTGAAAAACGTCCAGAAATGATTGAAGCTACTGACTGAATGAAAGGAGCTGGCATCTCACTCTCTTTGAATCTTCTTTATCATGCTAAGAGGAGCAGGAAAAAGCAAAAAATTTCAGAATTGCACCTTGCAATGCGGAGAAATTACTGTTTGTGCATTTACAATATTCATTGATTTTTGCCATTGAAAAACATCATGTTATTCATATACCAGAAATGATTGAAGCTACTGACTGAATGAAAGGAGCTGGCATCTCACTCTCTTTGAATCTTCTTTATCATGCTAAGAGGAGCAGGAAAAAGCAAAAAATTTCAGAATTGCACCTTGCAATGCGGAGAAATTACTGTTTGTGCATTTACAATATTCATTGATTTTTGCCATTGAAAAACGTCCAGAAATGATTGAAGCTACTGACTGAATGAAAGGAGCTGGCATCTCACTCTCTTTGAATCTTCTTTATCATGCTAAGAGGAGCAGGAAAAAGCAAAAAATTTCAGAATTGCACCTTGCAATGCGGAGAAATTACTGTTTGTGCATTTACAATATTCATTGATTTTTGCCATTGAAAAACATCATGTTATTCATATACCAGAAATGTTTGAAGCTACTGACTGAATGAAAGGAGCTGGAATCTCACTCTCTTTGAATCTTCTTTATCATGCTAAGAGGAGCAGGAAAAAGCAAAAAATTTCAGAATTGCACCTTGCAATGCGGAGAAATTACTGTTTGTGCATTTACAATATTCATTGATTTTTGCCATTGAAAAACGTCCAGAAATGATTGAAGCTACTGACTGAATGAAAGGAGCTGGCATCTCACTCTCTTTGAATCTTCTTTATCATGCTAAGAGGAGCAGGAAAAGGCAAAAAATTTCAGAATTGCACCTTGCAATGCGGAGAAATTACTGTTTGTGCATTTACAATATTCATTGATTTTTGCCATTGAAAAACATCATGTTATTCATATACCAGAAATGTTTGAAGCTACTGACTGAATGAAAGGAGCTGGCATCTCACTCTCTTTGAATCTTCTTTATCATGCTAAGAGGAGCAGGAAAAACCAAAAAATTTCAGAATTGCACCTTGCAATGCGAATAAATTACTGTTTGTGCATTTACAATATTCATTGATTTTTGCCATTGAAAAACATCATGTTATTCATATACCAGAAATGATTGAAGCTACTGAATGAATGAAAGGAGCTGGCATCTCACTCTCTTTGAATCTTCTTTATCATGCTAAGAGGAGCAGGAAAAAGCAAAACATTTCAGAATTGCACCTTGCAATGCGGAGAAATTACTGTTTGTGCATTTACAATATACATTGATTTTTGCCATTGAAAAACGTCCAGAAATGATTGAAGCTACTGACTGAATGAAAGGAGCTGGCATCTCACTCTCTTTGAATCTTTATCATGCTAAGAGGAGCAGGAAAAAGCAAAAAATTTCAGAATTGCACCTTGCAATGCGGAGAAATTACTGTTTGTGCATTTACAATATTCATTGATTTTTGCCGTTGAAAAAAGTCCAGAAATGATTGAAGCTACTGACTGAATGAAAGGAGCTGGCATCTCACTCTCTTTGAATCTTCTTTATCATGCTAAGAGGAGCAGGAAAAAGCAAAAAATTTCAGAATTGCACCTTGCAATGCGGAGAAATTACTGTTTGTGCATTTACAATATTCATTGATTTTTGCCATTGAAAAACATCATGTTATTCATATACCAGAAATGATTGAAGCTACTGACTGAATGAAAGGAGCTGGCATCTCACTCTCTTTGAATCTTCTTTATCATGCTAAGAGGAGCAGGAAAAAGCAAGAAATTTCAGAATTGCACCTTGCAATGCGGAGAAATTACTGTTTGTGCATTTACAATATTCATTGATTTTTGCCATTGAAAAACATCATGTTATTCATATACCAGAAATGTTTGAAGCTACTGACTGAATGAAAGGAGCTGGCATCTCACTCTCTTTGAATCTTCTTTATCATGCTAAGAGGAGCAGGAAAAAGCAAAAAATTTCAGAATTGCACCTTGCAATGTGGAGAAATTACTGTTTGTGCATTTACAATATTCATTGATTTTTACCATTGAAAAACGTCCAGAAATGATTGAAGCTACTCACTGAATGAAAGTAGCTGCCATCTCACTCTCTTTGAATCTTTTTTATCATGCTAAGAGGAGCAGGAAAAAGCAAAAAATTTCAGACTTGCACCTTGCAATGCGGAGAAATTACTGTTTGTGCATTTACAATATTCATTGATTTTTGCCATTGAAAAACATCATGTTATTCATATACCAGAAATGTTTGAAGCTACTGACTGAATGAAAGGAGCTGGCATCTCACTCTCTTTGAATCTTCTTTATCATGCTAAGAGGAGCAGGAAAAAGCAAAAAATTTCAGAATTGCACCTTGCAATGCGGAGAAATTACTTTTTGTGCATTTACAATATTCATTGATTTTTGCCATTGAAAAACGTCCAGAAATGATTGAAGCTACTGACTGAATGAAAGGAGCTGGCATCTCACTCTCTTTGAATCTTCTTTATCATGCTAAGAGGAGCAGGAAAAAGCAAAAAATTTCAGAATTGCACCTTGCAATGCGGAGAAATTACTGTTTGTGCATTTACAATATTCATTGATTTTTGCCATTGAAAAACGTCCAGAAATGATTGAAGCTACTGACTGAATGAAAGGAGCTGGCATCTCACTCTCTTTGAATCTTCTTTATCATGCTAAGAGGAGCAGGAAAAAGCAAAAAATTTCAGAATTGCACCTTGCAATGCGGAGAAATTACTGTTTGTGCATTTACAATATTCATTGATTTTTGCCATTGAAAAACATGTAATTCATATACCAGAAATGTTTGAAGCTACTGACTGAATGAAAGGAGCTGGCACCTCACTCTCTTTGAATCTTCTTTATCATGCTAAGAGGAGCGGGAAAAAGCAAAAAATTTCAGAATTGCACCTTGCAATGCGGAGAAATTACTGTTTGTGCATTTACAATATTCATTGATTTTTGCCATTGAAAAACGTCCAGAAATGATTGAAGGTACTGACTGAATGAAAGGAGCTGGCATCTCACTCTCTTTGAATCTTCTTTATCATGCTAAGAGGAGCAGGAAAAAGCAAAAAATTTCAGAATTGCACCTTGCAATGCGGAGAAATTACTGTTTGTGCATTTACAATATTCATTGATTTTTGCCATTGAAAAACGTCCAGAAATGATTGAAGCTACTGACTGAATGAAAGGAGCTGGCATCTCACTCTCTTTGAATCTTCTTTATCATGCTAAGAGGAGCAGGAAAAAGCAAAAAATTTCAGAATTGCACCTTGCAATGCGGAGAAATTACAGTTTGTGCATTTACAATATTCATTGATTTTTGCCATTGAGAAACGTCCAGAAATGATTGAAGCTACTGACTGAATGAAAGGAGCTGGCATCTCACTCTCTTTGAATCTTCTTTATCATGCTAAGAGGAACAGGAAAAAGCAAAAAATTTCAGAATTGCACCTTGCAATGCGGAGAAATTACTGTTTGTGCATTTACAATATTCATTGATTTTTGCCATTGAAAAACATCATGTTATTTATATACCAGAAATGTTTGAAGCTACTGACTGAATGAAAGGAGCTGGCATCTCACTCTCTTTGAATCTTCTTTATCATGCTAAGAGGAGCAGGAAAAAGCAAAAAATTTCAGAATTGCACCTTGCAATGTGGAGAAATTACTGTTTGTGCATTTACAATATTCATTGATTTTTACCATTGAAAAACGTCCAGAAATGATTGAAGCTACTGACTGAATGAAAGTAGCTGGCATCTCACTCTCTTTGAATTTTCTTTATCATGCTAAGAGGAGCAGGAAAAAGCAAAAAATTTCAGACTTGCACCTTGCAATGCGGAGAAATTACTGTTTGTGCATTTACAATATTCATTGATTTTTGCCATTGAAAAACATCATGTTATTCATATACCAGAAATGTTTGAAGCTACTGACTGAATGAAAGGAGCTGGCATCTCACTCTCTTTGAATCTTCTTTATCATGCTAAGAGGAGCAGGAAAAAGCAAAAAATTTCAGAATTGCACCTTGCAATGCGGAGAAATTACTGTTTGTGCATTTACAATATTCATTGATTTTTGCCATTGAAAAACATCATGTTATTCATATACAAGAAATGTTTGAAGCTACTGACTGAATGAAAGGAGCTGGCATCTCAATCTCTTTGAATCTTCTTTATCATGCTAAGAGGAGCAGGAAAAAGCAAAAAATTTCAGAATTGCACCTTGCAATGTGGAGAAATTACTGTTTGTGCATTTACAATATTCATTGATTTTTACCATTGAAAAACGTCCAGAAATGATTGAAGCTACTGACTGAATGAAAGTAGCTGGCATCTCACTCTCTTTGAATCTTCTTTATCATGCTAAGAGGAGCAGGAAAAAGCAAAAAATTTCAGACTTGCACCTTGCAATGCGGAGAAATTACTATTTGTGCATTTACAATATTCATTGATTTTTGCCATTGAAAAACATCATGTTATTCATATACCAGAAATGTTTGAAGCTACTGACTGAATGAAAGGAGCTGGCATCTCACTCTCTTTGAATCTTCTTTATCATGCTAAGAGGAGCAGGAAAAAGCAAAAAATTTCAGAATTGCACCTTGCAATGCGGAGAAATTACTGTTTGTGCATTTACAATATTCATTGATTTTTGCCATTGAAAAACATCATGTTATTCATATACCAGAAATGTTTGAAGCTACTGACTGAATGAAAGGAGCTGACATCTCACTCTCTTTGAATCTTCTTTATCATGCTAAGAGGAGCAGGAAAAAGCAAAAAATTTCAGAATTGCACCTTGCAATGCGGAGAAATTACTGTTTGTGCATTTACAATATTCATTGATTTTTGCCATTGAAAAATGTCCAGAAATGATTGAAGCTACTGACTGAATGAAAGGAGCTGGCATCTCACTCTCTTTGAATCATGCTAAGAGGAGCAGGAAAAAGCAAAAAATTTCAGAATTGCACCTTGCAATGCGGAGAAATTACTGTTTGTGCATTTACAATATTCATTGATTTTTGCCATTGAAAAACATCATGTTATTCATATACCAGAAATGTTTGAAGCTACTGACTGAATGAAAGGAGCTGGCATCTCACTCTATTTGAATCTTCTTTATCATGCTAAGAGGAGCAGGAAAAAGCAAAAAATTTCAGAATTGCACCTTGCAATGTGGAGAAATTACTGTTTGTGCATTTACAATATTCATTGATTTTTACCATTGAAAAACGTCCAGAAATGATTGAAGCTACTGACTGAATGAAAGTAGCTGGCATCTCACTCTCTTTGAATCTTCTTTATCATGCTAAGAGGAGCAGGAAAAAGCAAAAAATTTCAGACTTGCACCTTGCAATGCGGAGAAATTACTGTTTGTGCATTTACAATATTCATTGATTTTTGCCATTGAAAAACATCATGTTATTCATATACCAGAAATGTTTGAAGCTACTGACTGAATGAAAGGAGCTGGCATCTCACTCTCTTTGAATCTTCTTTATCATGCTAAGAGGAGCAGGAAAAAGCAAAAAATTTCAGAATTGCACCTTGCAATGCGGAGAAATTACTGTTTGTGCATTTACAATATTCATTGATTTTTGCCATTTAAAAATGTCCAGAAATGATTGAAGCTACTGACTGAATGAAAGGAGCTGGCATCTCACTCTCTTTGAATCTTCTTTATCATGCTAAGAGGAGCAGGAAAAAGCAAAAAATTTCAGAATTGCACCTTGCAATGCGGAGAAATTACTGTTTGTGCATTTACAATATTCATTGATTTTTGCCATTGAAAAACATGTTATTCATATACCAGAAATGTTTGAAGCTACTGACTGAATGAAAGGAGCTGGCACCTCACTCTCTTTGAATCTTCTTTATCATGCTAAGAGGAGCGGGAAAAAGCAAAAAATTTCAGAATTGCACCTTGCAATGCGGAAAAATTACTGTTTGTGCATTTACAATATTCATTGATTTTTGCCATTGAAAAACGTCCAGAAATGATTGAAGGTACTGACTGAATGAAAGGAGCTGGCATCTCACTCTCTTTGAATCTTCTTTATCATGCTAAGAGGAGCAGGAAAAAGCAAAAAATTTCAGAATTGCACCTTGCAATGCGGAGAAATTACTGTTTGTGCATTTACAATATTCATTGATTTTTGCCATTGAAAAACGTCCAGAAATGATTGAAGCTACTGACTGAATGAAAGGAGCTGGCATCTCACTCTCTTTGAATCTTCTTTATCATGCTAAGAGGAGCAGGAAAAAGCAAAAAATTTCAGAATTGCACCTTGCAATGCGGAGAAATTACAGTTTGTGCATTTACAATATTCATTGATTTTTGCCATTGAAAAACATCCAGAAATGATTGAAGCTACTGACTGAATGAAAGGAGCTGGCATCTCACTCTCTTTGAATATTCTTTATCATGCTAAGTGGAGCAGGAAAAAGCAAAAAATTTCAGAATTGCACCTTGCAATGCGGAGAAATTACTGTTTGTGCATTTACAATATTCATTGATTTTTGCCATTGAAAAACATCATGTTATTCATATACCAGAAATGTTTGAAGCTACTGACTGAATGAAAGGAGCTGGCATCTCACTCTCTTTGAATCTTCTTTATCATGCTAAGAGGAGCAGGAAAAAGCAAAAAATTTCAGAATTGCACCTTGCAATGTGGAGAAATTACTGTTTGTGCATTTACAATATTCATTGATTTTTACCATTGAAAAACGTCCAGAAATGATTGAAGCTACTGACTGAATGAAAGGAGCTGGCATCTCACTCTCTTTGAATCTTCTTTATCATGCTAAGAGGAGCAGGAAAAGGCAAAAAATTTCAGAATTGCACCTTGCAATGCGGAGAAATTACTGTTTGTGCATTTACAATATTCATTGATTTTTGCCATTGAAAAACATCATGTTATTCATATACCAGAAATGTTTGAAGCTACTGACTGAATGAAAGGAGCTGGCATCTCACTCTCTTTGAATCTTCTTTATCATGCTAAGAGGAGCAGGAAAAACCAAAAAATTTCAGAATTGCACCTTGCAATGCGAATAAATTACTGTTTGTGCATTTACAATATTCATTGATTTTTGCCATTGAAAAACATCATGTTATTCATATACCAGAAATGATTGAAGCTACTGAATGAATGAAAGGAGCTGGCATCTCACTCTCTTTGAATCTTCTTTATCATGCTAAGAGGAGCAGGAAAAAGCAAAACATTTCAGAATTGCACCTTGCAATGCGGAGAAGTTACTGTTTGTGCATTTACAATATTCATTGATTTTTGCCATTGAAAAACATCATGTTATTCACATACCAGAAATGATTGAAGCTACTGACTGAATGAAAGGAGCTGGCATCTCACTCTCTTTGAATCTTCTTTATCATGCTAAGAGGAGCAGGAAAAAGCAAAAAATTTCAGAATTGCACCTCGCAATGCGGAGAAATTACTGTTTGTGCATTTACAATATTCATTGATTTTTGCCATTGAAAAACGTCCAGAAATGATTGAAGCTACTGACTGAATGAAAGGAGCTGGCATCTCACTCTCTTTGAATCTTCTTTATCATGCTAAGAGGAGCAGGAAAAAGCAAAAAATTTCAGAATTGCACCTTGCAATGCGGAGAAATTGCTGTTTGTGCATTTACAAAATTCATTGATTTTTGCCATTGAAAAACATCATGTTATTCATATACCAGAAATGTTTGAAGCTACTGACTGAATGAAAGGAGCTGGCATCTCACTCTCTTTGAATCTTCTTTATCATGCTAAGAGGAGCAGGAAAAAGCAAAAAATTTCAGAATTGCACCTTGCAATGCGGAGAAATTACTGTTTGTGCATTTACAATATTCATTGATTTTTGCCATTGAAAAACGTCCAGAAATGATTGAAGCTACTGACTGAATGAAAGGAGCTGGCATCTCACTCTCTTTGAATCTTCTTTATCATGCTAAGAGGAGCAGGAAAAAGCAAAAAATTTCAGAATTGCACCTTGCAATGCGGAGAAATTACTGTTTGTGCATTTACAATATACATTGATTTTTGCCATTGAAAAACGTCCAGAAATGATTGAAGCTACTGACTGAATGAAAGGAGCTGGCATCTCACTCTCTTTGAATCTTTATCATGCTAAGAGGAGCAGGAAAAAGCAAAAAATTTCAGAATTGCACCTTGCAATGCGGAGAAATTACTGTTTGTGCATTTACAATATTCATTGATTTTTGCCGTTGAAAAAAGTCCAGAAATGATTGAAGCTACTGACTGAATGAAAGGAGCTGGCATCTCACTCTCTTTGAATCTTCTTTATCATGCTAAGAGGAGCAGGAAAAAGCAAAAAATTTCAGAATTGCACCTTGCAATGCGGAGAAATTACTGTTTGTGCATTTACAATATTCATTGATTTTTGCCATTGAAAAACATCATGTTATTCATATACCAGAAATGATTGAAGCTACTGACTGAATGAAAGGAGCTGGCATCTCACTCTCTTTGAATCTTCTTTATCATGCTAAGAGGAGCAGGAAAAAGCAAGAAATTTCAGAATTGCACCTTGCAATGCGGAGAAATTACTGTTTGTGCATTTACAATATTCATTGATTTTTGCCATTGAAAAACATCATGTTATTCATATACCAGAAATGTTTGAAGCTACTGACTGAATGAAAGGAGCTGGCATCTCACTCTCTTTGAATCTTCTTTATCATGCTAAGAGGAGCAGGAAAAAGCAAAAAATTTCAGAATTGCACCTTGCAATGTGGAGAAATTACTGTTTGTGCATTTACAATATTCATTGATTTTTACCATTGAAAAACGTCCAGAAATGATTGAAGCTACTCACTGAATGAAAGTAGCTGCCATCTCACTCTCTTTGAATCTTTTTTATCATGCTAAGAGGAGCAGGAAAAAGCAAAAAATTTCAGACTTGCACCTTGCAATGCGGAGAAATTACTGTTTGTGCATTTACAATATTCATTGATTTTTGCCATTGAAAAACATCATGTTATTCATATACCAGAAATGTTTGAAGCTACTGACTGAATGAAAGGAGCTGGCATCTCACTCTCTTTGAATCTTCTTTATCATGCTAAGAGGAGCAGGAAAAAGCAAAAAATTTCAGAATTGCACCTTGCAATGCGGAGAAATTACTTTTTGTGCATTTACAATATTCATTGATTTTTGCCATTGAAAAACGTCCAGAAATGATTGAAGCTACTGACTGAATGAAAGGAGCTGGCATCTCACTCTCTTTGAATCTTCTTTATCATGCTAAGAGGAGCAGGAAAAAGCAAAAAATTTCAGAATTGCACCTTGCAATGCGGAGAAATTACTGTTTGTGCATTTACAATATTCATTGATTTTTGCCATTGAAAAACGTCCAGAAATGATTGAAGCTACTGACTGAATGAAAGGAGCTGGCATCTCACTCTCTTTGAATCTTCTTTATCATGCTAAGAGGAGCAGGAAAAAGCAAAAAATTTCAGAATTGCACCTTGCAATGCGGAGAAATTACTGTTTGTGCATTTACAATATTCATTGATTTTTGCCATTGAAAAACATGTAATTCATATACCAGAAATGTTTGAAGCTACTGACTGAATGAAAGGAGCTGGCACCTCACTCTCTTTGAATCTTCTTTATCATGCTAAGAGGAGCGGGAAAAAGCAAAAAATTTCAGAATTGCACCTTGCAATGCGGAGAAATTACTGTTTGTGCATTTACAATATTCATTGATTTTTGCCATTGAAAAACGTCCAGAAATGATTGAAGGTACTGACTGAATGAAAGGAGCTGGCATCTCACTCTCTTTGAATCTTCTTTATCATGCTAAGAGGAGCAGGAAAAAGCAAAAAATTTCAGAATTGCACCTTGCAATGCGGAGAAATTACTGTTTGTGCATTTACAATATTCATTGATTTTTGCCATTGAAAAACGTCCAGAAATGATTGAAGCTACTGACTGAATGAAAGGAGCTGGCATCTCACTCTCTTTGAATCTTCTTTATCATGCTAAGAGGAGCAGGAAAAAGCAAAAAATTTCAGAATTGCACCTTGCAATGCGGAGAAATTACAGTTTGTGCATTTACAATATTCATTGATTTTTGCCATTGAGAAACGTCCAGAAATGATTGAAGCTACTGACTGAATGAAAGGAGCTGGCATCTCACTCTCTTTGAATCTTCTTTATCATGCTAAGAGGAACAGGAAAAAGCAAAAAATTTCAGAATTGCACCTTGCAATGCGGAGAAATTACTGTTTGTGCATTTACAATATTCATTGATTTTTGCCATTGAAAAACATCATGTTATTTATATACCAGAAATGTTTGAAGCTACTGACTGAATGAAAGGAGCTGGCATCTCACTCTCTTTGAATCTTCTTTATCATGCTAAGAGGAGCAGGAAAAAGCAAAAAATTTCAGAATTGCACCTTGCAATGTGGAGAAATTACTGTTTGTGCATTTACAATATTCATTGATTTTTACCATTGAAAAACGTCCAGAAATGATTGAAGCTACTGACTGAATGAAAGTAGCTGGCATCTCACTCTCTTTGAATTTTCTTTATCATGCTAAGAGGAGCAGGAAAAAGCAAAAAATTTCAGACTTGCACCTTGCAATGCGGAGAAATTACTGTTTGTGCATTTACAATATTCATTGATTTTTGCCATTGAAAAACATCATGTTATTCATATACCAGAAATGTTTGAAGCTACTGACTGAATGAAAGGAGCTGGCATCTCACTCTCTTTGAATCTTCTTTATCATGCTAAGAGGAGCAGGAAAAAGCAAAAAATTTCAGAATTGCACCTTGCAATGCGGAGAAATTACTGTTTGTGCATTTACAATATTCATTGATTTTTGCCATTGAAAAACATCATGTTATTCATATACAAGAAATGTTTGAAGCTACTGACTGAATGAAAGGAGCTGGCATCTCAATCTCTTTGAATCTTCTTTATCATGCTAAGAGGAGCAGGAAAAAGCAAAAAATTTCAGAATTGCACCTTGCAATGTGGAGAAATTACTGTTTGTGCATTTACAATATTCATTGATTTTTACCATTGAAAAACGTCCAGAAATGATTGAAGCTACTGACTGAATGAAAGTAGCTGGCATCTCACTCTCTTTGAATCTTCTTTATCATGCTAAGAGGAGCAGGAAAAAGCAAAAAATTTCAGACTTGCACCTTGCAATGCGGAGAAATTACTATTTGTGCATTTACAATATTCATTGATTTTTGCCATTGAAAAACATCATGTTATTCATATACCAGAAATGTTTGAAGCTACTGACTGAATGAAAGGAGCTGGCATCTCACTCTCTTTGAATCTTCTTTATCATGCTAAGAGGAGCAGGAAAAAGCAAAAAATTTCAGAATTGCACCTTGCAATGCGGAGAAATTACTGTTTGTGCATTTACAATATTCATTGATTTTTGCCATTGAAAAACATCATGTTATTCATATACCAGAAATGTTTGAAGCTACTGACTGAATGAAAGGAGCTGACATCTCACTCTCTTTGAATCTTCTTTATCATGCTAAGAGGAGCAGGAAAAAGCAAAAAATTTCAGAATTGCACCTTGCAATGCGGAGAAATTACTGTTTGTGCATTTACAATATTCATTGATTTTTGCCATTGAAAAATGTCCAGAAATGATTGAAGCTACTGACTGAATGAAAGGAGCTGGCATCTCACTCTCTTTGAATCATGCTAAGAGGAGCAGGAAAAAGCAAAAAATTTCAGAATTGCACCTTGCAATGCGGAGAAATTACTGTTTGTGCATTTACAATATTCATTGATTTTTGCCATTGAAAAACATCATGTTATTCATATACCAGAAATGTTTGAAGCTACTGACTGAATGAAAGGAGCTGGCATCTCACTCTATTTGAATCTTCTTTATCATGCTAAGAGGAGCAGGAAAAAGCAAAAAATTTCAGAATTGCACCTTGCAATGTGGAGAAATTACTGTTTGTGCATTTACAATATTCATTGATTTTTACCATTGAAAAACGTCCAGAAATGATTGAAGCTACTGACTGAATGAAAGTAGCTGGCATCTCACTCTCTTTGAATCTTCTTTATCATGCTAAGAGGAGCAGGAAAAAGCAAAAAATTTCAGACTTGCACCTTGCAATGCGGAGAAATTACTGTTTGTGCATTTACAATATTCATTGATTTTTGCCATTGAAAAACATCATGTTATTCATATACCAGAAATGTTTGAAGCTACTGACTGAATGAAAGGAGCTGGCATCTCACTCTCTTTGAATCTTCTTTATCATGCTAAGAGGAGCAGGAAAAAGCAAAAAATTTCAGAATTGCACCTTGCAATGCGGAGAAATTACTGTTTGTGCATTTACAATATTCATTGATTTTTGCCATTTAAAAATGTCCAGAAATGATTGAAGCTACTGACTGAATGAAAGGAGCTGGCATCTCAATCTCTTTGAATCTTCTTTATCATGCTAAGAGGAGCAGGAAAAAGCAAAAAATTTCAGAATTGCACCTTGCAATGCGGAGAAATTACTGTTTGTGCATTTACAATATTCATTGATTTTTGCCATTGAAAAACATGTTATTCATATACCAGAAATGTTTGAAGCTACTGACTGAATGAAAGGAGCTGGCACCTCACTCTCTTTGAATCTTCTTTATCATGCTAAGAGGAGCGGGAAAAAGCAAAAAATTTCAGAATTGCACCTTGCAATGCGGAAAAATTACTGTTTGTGCATTTACAATATTCATTGATTTTTGCCATTGAAAAACGTCCAGAAATGATTGAAGGTACTGACTGAATGAAAGGAGCTGGCATCTCACTCTCTTTGAATCTTCTTTATCATGCTAAGAGGAGCAGGAAAAAGCAAAAAATTTCAGAATTGCACCTTGCAATGCGGAGAAATTACTGTTTGTGCATTTACAATATTCATTGATTTTTGCCATTGAAAAACGTCCAGAAATGATTGAAGCTACTGACTGAATGAAAGGAGCTGGCATCTCACTCTCTTTGAATCTTCTTTATCATGCTAAGAGGAGCAGGAAAAAGCAAAAAATTTCAGAATTGCACCTTGCAATGCGGAGAAATTACAGTTTGTGCATTTACAATATTCATTGATTTTTGCCATTGAAAAACATCCAGAAATGATTGAAGCTACTGACTGAATGAAAGGAGCTGGCATCTCACTCTCTTTGAATATTCTTTATCATGCTAAGTGGAGCAGGAAAAAGCAAAAAATTTCAGAATTGCACCTTGCAATGCGGAGAAATTACTGTTTGTGCATTTACAATATTCATTGATTTTTGCCATTGAAAAACATCATGTTATTCATATACCAGAAATGTTTGAAGCTACTGACTGAATGAAAGGAGCTGGCATCTCACTCTCTTTGAATCTTCTTTATCATGCTAAGAGGAGCAGGAAAAAGCAAAAAATTTCAGAATTGCACCTTGCAATGTGGAGAAATTACTGTTTGTGCATTTACAATATTCATTGATTTTTACCATTGAAAAACGTCCAGAAATGATTGAAGCTACTGACTGAATGAAAGTAGCTGGCATCTCACTCTCTTTGAATCTTCTTTATCATGCTAAGAGGAGCAGGAAAAAGCAAAAAATTTCAGACTTGCACCTTGCAATGCGGAGAAATTACTGTTTGTGCATTTACAATATTCATTGATTTTTGCCATTGAAAAACATCATGTTATTCATATACCAGAAATGTTTGAAGCTACTGACTGAATGAAAGGAGCTGGCATCCCACTCTCTTTGAATCTTCTTTATCATGCTAAGAGGAGCAGGAAAAAGCAAAAAATTTCAGAATTGCACCTTGCAATGCGGAGAAATTACTGTTTGTGCATTTACAATATTCATTGATTTTTGCCATTGAAAAACATCATGTTATTCATATACCAGAAATGTTTGAAGCTACTGACTGAATGAAAGGAGCTGGCATCTCAATCTCTTTGAATCTTCTTTATCATGCTAAGAGGAGCAGGATAAAGCAAAAAATTTCAGAATTGCACCTTGCAATGTGGAGAAATTACTGTTTGTGCATTTACAATATTCATTGATTTTTACCATTGAAAAACGTCCAGAAATGATTGAAGCTACTGACTGAATGAAAGTAGCTGGCATCTCACTCTCTTTGAATCTTCTTTATCATGCTAAGAGGAGCAGGAAAAAGCAAAAAATTTCAGACTTGCACCTTGCAATGCGGAGAAATTACTGTTTGTGCATTTACAATATTCATTGATTTTTGCCATTGAAAAACATCATGTTATTCATATACCAGAAATGTTTGAAGCTACTGACTGAATGAAAGGAGCTGGCATCCCACTCTCTTTGAATCTTCTTTATCATGCTAAGAGGAGCAGGAAAAAGCAAAAAATTTCAGAATTGCACCTTGCAATGCGGAGAAATTACTGTTTGTGCATTTACAATATTCATTGATTTTTGCCATTGAAAAACATCATGTTATTCATATACCAGAAATGTTTGAAGCTACTGACTGAATGAAAGGAGCTGGCATCTCAATCTCTTTGAATCTTCTTTATCATGCTAAGAGGAGCAGGATAAAGCAAAAAATTTCAGAATTGCACCTTGCAATGTGGAGAAATTACTGTTTGTGCATTTACAATATTCATTGATTTTTACCATTGAAAAACGTCCAGAAATGATTGAAGCTACTGACTGAATGAAAGTAGCTGGCATCTCACTCTCTTTGAATCTTCTTTATCATGCTAAGAGGAGCAGGAAAAAGCAAAAAATTTCAGACTTGCACCTTGCAATGCGGAGAAATTACTGTTTGTGCATTTACAATATTCATTGATTTTTGCCATTGAAAAACATCATGTTATTCATATACCAGAAATGTTTGAAGCTACTGACTGAATGAAAGGAGCTGGCATCTCACTCTCTTTGAATCTTCTTTATCATGCTAAGAGGAGCAGGAAAAAGCAAAAAATTTCAGACTTGCACCTTGCAATGCGGAGAAATTACTGTTTGTGCATTTACAATATTCATTGATTTTTGCCATTGAAAAACATCATGTTATTCATATACCAGAAATGTTTGAAGCTACTGACTGAATGAAAGGAACTGGCACCTCACTCTCTTTGAATCTTCTTTATCATGCTAAGAGGAGCAGGAAAAAGCAAAAAATTTCAGAATTGCACCTTGCAATGCGGAGAAATTACTGTTTGTGCATTTACAATATTCATTGATTTTTGCCATTGAAAAACGTCCAGAAATGATTGAAGGTACTGACTGAATGAAAGGAGCTGGCATCTCACTCTCTTTGAATCTTCTTTATCATTCTAAGAGGAGCAGGAAAAAGCAAAAAATTTCAGAATTGCACCTTGCAATGCGGAGAAATTACTGTTTGTGCATTTACAATATTCATTGATTTTTGCCATTGAAAAACGTCCAGAAATGATTGAAGCTACTGACTGAATGAAAGGAGCTGGCATCTCACTCTCTTTGAATCTTCTTTATCATGCTAAGAGGAGCAGGAAAAAGCAAAAAATTTCAGAATTGCACCTTGCAATGCGGAGAAATTACAGTTTGTGCATTTACAATATTCATTGATTTTTGCCATTGAAAAACGTCCAGAAATGATTGAAGCTACTGACTGAATGAAAGGAGCTGGCATCTCACTCTCTTTGAATCTTTTTTATCATGCTAAGAGGAGCAGGAAAAAGCAAAAAATTTCAGAATTGCACCTTGCAATGCGGAGAAATTACTGTTTGTGCATTTACAATATTCATTGATTTTTGCCATTGAAAAACATGTTATTCATATACCAGAAATGTTTGAAGCTCCTGACTGAATGAAAGGAGCTGGCACCTCACTCTCTTTTAATCTTCTTTATCATGCTAAGAGGAGCAGGAAAAAGCAAAAAATTTCAGAGTTGCACCTTGCAATGCGGAGAAATTACTGTTTGTGCATTTACAATATTCATTGATTTTTGCCATTGAAAAACGTCCAGAAATGATTGAAGCTACTGACTGAATGAAAGGAGCTGGCATCTCACTCTCTTTGAATCTTCTTTATCATGCTAAGAGGAGCAGGAAAAAGCAAAAAATTTCAGAATTGCACCTTGCAATGCGGAGAAATTACTGTTTGTGCATTTACAATATTCATTGATTTTTGCCATTGAAAAATGTCCAGAAATGATTGAAGCTACTGACTGAATGAAAGGAGCTGGCATCTCACTCTCTTTGAATCTTCTTTATCATGCTAAGAGGAGCAGGAAAAAGCAAAAAATTTCAGAATTGCGCCTTGCAATGCGGAGAAATTACTGTTTGTGCATTTACAAAATTCATTGATTTTTGCCATTGAAAAACATCATGTTATTCATATACCAGAAATGATTGAAGCTACTGACTGAAGGAAAGGAGCTGGCATCTCACTCTCTTTGAATCTTCTTTATCATGCTAAGAGGAGCAGGAAAAAGCAAAAAATTTCAGAATTGCACCTTGCAATGCGGAGAAATTACTGTTTGTGCATTTACAATATTCATTGATTTTTGCCATTGAAAAACGTCCAGAAATGATTGAAGCTACTGACTGAATGAAAGGAGCTGGCATCTCACTCTCTTTGAATCTTCTTTATCATGCTAAGAGGAGCAGGAAAAAGCAAAAAATTTCAGAATTGCTCCTTGCAATGCGGAGAAATTACTGTTTGTGCATTTACAATATTCATTGATTTTTGCGATTGAAAAACATCATGTTATTCATATACCAGAAATGATTGAAGCTACTGACTGAATGAAAGGAGCTGGCATCTCATTCTCTTTGAATCTTCTTTATCATGCTAAGAGGAGCAGGAAAAAGTAAAAAATTTCAGAATTGCACCTTGCAATGCGGAGAAATTACTGTTTGTGCATTTACAATATTCAATGATTTTTGCCATTGAAAAACGTCCAGAAATGATTGAAGCTACTGACTGAATGAAAGGAGCTGGCATCTCACTCTCTTTGAATCTTGTTTATCATGCTAAGAGGAGCAGGAAAAAGCAAAAAATTTCAGAATTGCACCTTGCAATGCGGAGAAATTACTGTTTGTGCATTTACAATATTCATTGATTTTTGCCATTGAAAAACGTCCAGAAATGATTGAAGCTACTGACTGAATGAAAGGAGCTGGCATCTCACTCTCTTTGAATCTTCTTTATCATGCTAAGAGGAGCAGGAAAAAGCCAAAAATTTCAGAATTGCACCTTGCAATGCGGAGAAATTACTGTTTGTGCATTTACAATATTCATTGATTTTTGCTATTGAAAAACATCATGTTATTCATATACCAGAAATGATTGAAGCTACTGACTGAATGAAAGGAGCTGGCATCTCACTCTCTTTGAATCTTCTTTATCATGCTAAGAGGAGCAGGAAAAAGCAAAAAATTTCAGAATTGCACCTTGCAATGCGGAGAAATTGCAGTTTGTGCATTTACAATATTCATTGATTTTTGCCATTGAAAAACGTCCAGAAATGATTGAAGCTACTGACTGAATGAAAGGAGCTGGCATCTCACTCTCTTTGAATCTTCTTTATCATGCTAAGAGGAGCAGGAAAAAGCAAAAAATTTCAGAATTGCACCTTGCAATGCGGAGAAATTACTGTTTGTGCATTTACAATATTCATTGATTTTTGCCATTGAAAAACATCATGTTATTCATATACCAGAAATGATTGAAGCTACTGACTGAATGAAAGGAGCTGGCATCTCACTCTCTGTGAATCTTCTTTATCATGCTAAGAGGAGCAGGAAAAAGCAAAAAATTTCAGAATTGCACCTTGCAATGCGGAGAAATTACTGTTTGTGCATTTACAATATTCATTGATTTTTGCCATTGAAAAACGTCCAGAAATGATTGAAGGTACTGACTGAATGAAAGGAGCTGGCATCTCACTCTCTTTGAATTTTCTTTATCATTCTAAGAGGAGCAGGAAAAAGCAAAAAATTTCAGAATTGCACCTTGCAATGCGGAGAAATTACTGTTTGTGCATTTACAATATTCATTGATTTTTGCCATTGAAAAACGTCCAGAAATGATTGAAGCTACTGACTGAATGAAAGGAGCTGGCATCTCACTCTCTTTGAATCTTCTTTATCATGCTAAGAGGAGCAGGAAAAAGCAAAAAATTTCAGAATTGCACCTTGCAATGCGGAGAAATTACAGTTTGTGCATTTACAATATTCATTGATTTTTGCCATTGAAAAACGTCCAGAAATGATTGAAGCTACTGACTGAATGAAAGGAGCTGGCATCTCACTCTCTTTGAATCTTCTTTATCATGCTAAGAGGAGCAGGAAAAAGCAAAAAATTTCAGAATTGCACCTTGCAATGCGGAGAAATTACTGTTTGTGCATTTACAATATTCATTGATTTTTGCCATTGAAAAACATGTTATTCATATACCAGAAATGTTTGAAGCTCCTGACTGAATGAAAGGAGCTGGCACCTCACTCTCTTTGAATCTTCTTTATCATGCTAAGAGGAGCAGGAAAAAGCAAAAAATTTCAGAATTGCACCTTGCAATGCGGAGAAATTACTGTTTGTGCATTTACAATATTCATTGATTTTTGCCATTGAAAAACGTCCAGAAATGATTGAAGCTACTGACTGAATGAAAGGAGCTGGCATCTCACTCTCTTTGAATCTTCTTTATCATGCTAAGAGGAGCAGGAAAAAGCAAAAAATTTCAGAATTGCACCTTGCAATGCGGAGAAATTACTGTTTGTGCATTTACAATATTCATTGATTTTTGCCATTGAAAAATGTCCAGAAATGATTGAAGCTACTGACTGAATGAAAGGAGCTGGCATCTCACTCTCTTTGAATCTTCTTTATCATGCTAAGAGGAGCAGGAAAAAGCAAAAAATTTCAGAATTGCGCCTTGCAATGCGGAGAAATTACTGTTTGTGCATTTACAAAATTCATTGATTTTTGCCATTGAAAAACATCATGTTATTCATATACCAGAAATGATTGAAGCTACTGACTGAAGGAAAGGAGCTGGCATCTCACTCTCTTTGAATCTTCTTTATCATGCTAAGAGGAGCAGGAAAAAGCAAAAAATTTCAGAATTGCACCTTGCAATGCGGAGAAATTACTGTTTGTGCATTTACAATATTCATTGATTTTTGCCATTGAAAAACGTCCAGAAATGATTGAAGCTACTGACTGAGTGAAAGGAGCTGGCATCTCACTCTCTTTGAATCTTCTTTATCATGCTAAGAGGAGCAGGAAAAAGCAAAAAATTTCAGAATTGCTCCTTGCAATGCGGAGAAATTACTGTTTGTGCATTTACAATATTCATTGATTTTTGCGATTGAAAAACATCATGTTATTCATATACCAGAAATGATTGAAGCTACTGACTGAATGAAAGGAGCTGGCATCTCATTCTCTTTGAATCTTCTTTATCATGCTAAGAGGAGCAGGAAAAAGTAAAAAATTTCAG
This sequence comes from Phyllobates terribilis, assembly GCF_046119375.1. Classification (NCBI taxonomy): domain Eukaryota; kingdom Metazoa; phylum Chordata; class Amphibia; order Anura; family Dendrobatidae; genus Phyllobates; species Phyllobates terribilis. Next base: position 142,402 of record NW_027364334.1, read on the forward strand.
AATTGCACCTTGCAATGCGGAGAAATTACTGTTTGTGCATTTACAATATTCAATGATTTTTGCCATTGAAAAACGTCCAGAAATGATTGAAGCTACTGACTGAATGAAAGGAGCTGGCATCTCACTCTCTTTGAATCTTGTTTATCATGCTAAGAGGAGCAGGAAAAAGCAAAAAATTTCAGAATTGCACCTTGCAATGCGGAGAAATTACTGTTTGTGCATTTACAATATTCATTGATTTTTGCCATTGAAAAACGTCCAGAAATGATTGAAGCTACTGACTGAATGAAAGGAGCTGGCATCTCACTCTCTTTGAATCTTCTTTATCATGCTAAGAGGAGCAGGAAAAAGCCAAAAATTTCAGAATTGCACCTTGCAATGCGGAGAAATTACTGTTTGTGCATTTACAATATTCATTGATTTTTGCTATTGAAAAACATCATGTTATTCATATACCAGAAATGATTGAAGCTACTGACTGAATGAAAGGAGCTGGCATCTCACTCTCTTTGAATCTTCTTTATCATGCTAAGAGGAGCAGGAAAAAGCAAAAAATTTCAGAATTGCACCTTGCAATGCGGAGAAATTGCAGTTTGTGCATTTACAATATTCATTGATTTTTGCCATTGAAAAACGTCCAGAAATGATTGAAGCTACTGACTGAATGAAAGGAGCTGGCATCTCACTCTCTTTGAATCTTCTTTATCATGCTAAGAGGAGCAGGAAAAAGCAAAAAATTTCAGAATTGCACCTTGCAATGCGGAGAAATTACTGTTTGTGCATTTACAATATTCATTGATTTTTGCCATTGAAAAACATCATGTTATTCATATACCAGAAATGATTGAAGCTACTGACTGAATGAAAGGAGCTGGCATCTCACTCTCTGTGAATCTTCTTTATCATGCTAAGAGGAGCAGGAAAAAGCAAAAAATTTCAGAATTGCACCTTGCAATGCGGAGAAATTGCAGTTTGTGCATTTACAATATTCATTGATTTTTGCCATTGAAAAACGTCCAGAAATGATTGAAGCTACTGACTGAATGAAAGGAGCTGGCATCTCACTCTCTTTGAATCTTCTTTATCATGCTAAGAGGAGCAGGAAAAAGCAAAAAATTTCAGAATTGCACCTTGCAATGCGGAGAAATTACTGTTTGTGCATTTACAATATTCATTGAATTTTGCCATTGAAAAACGTCCAGAAATGATTGAAGCTACTGACTGAATGAAAGGAGCTGGCATCTCACTCTCTTTGAATCTTCTTTATCATGCTAAGAGGAGCAGGAAAAAGCAAAAAATTTCAGAATTGCACCTTGCAATGCGGAGAAATTACTGTTTGTGCATTTACAATAGTCATTGATTTTTGCCATTGAAAAATGTCCAGAAATGATTGAAGCTACTGACTGAATGAAAGGAGCTGGCATCTCACTCTCTTTGAATCTTCTTTATCATGCTAAGAGGAGCAGGAAAAAGCAAAAAATTTCAGAATTGCGCCTTGCAATGCGGAGAAATTACTGTTTGTGCATTTACAAAATTCATTGATTTTTGCCATTGAAAAACATCATGTTATTCATATACCAGAAATGATTGAAGCTACTGACTGAAGGAAAGGATCTGGCATCTCACTCTCTTTGAATCTTCTTTGTCATGCTAAGTGGAGCAGGAAAAAGCAAAAAATTTCAGAATTGCACCTTGCAATGCGGAGAAATTACTGTTTGTGCATTTACAATATTCATTGATTTTTGCCATTGAAAAACGTCCAGAAATGATTGAAGCTACTGACTGAATGAAAGGAGCTGGCATCTCACTCTCTTTGAATCTTCTTTATCATGCTAAGAGGAGCAGGAAAAAGCAAAACATTTCAGAATTGCACCTTGCAATGCGGAGAAATTACTGTTTGTGCATTTACAATATTCATTGATTTTTGCGATTGAAAAACATCATGTTATTCATATACCAGAAATGATTGAAGCTACTGACTGAATGAAAGGAGCTGGCATCTCACTCTCTTTGAATCTTCTTTATCATGCTAAGAGGAGCAGGAAAAAGTAAAAAATTTCAGAATTGCACCTTGCAATGCGGAGAAATTACTGTTTGTGCATTTACAATATTCAATGATTTTTGCCATTGAAAAACGTCCAGAAATGATTGAAGCTACTGACTGAATGAAAGGAGCTGGCATCTCACTCTCTTTGAATCTTCTTTATCATGCTAAGAGGAGCAGGAAAAAGCAAAAAATTTCAGAATTGCACCTTGCAATGCGGAGAAATTACTGTTTGTGCATTTACAATATTCATTGATTTTTGCCATTGAAAAACGTCCAGAAATGATTGAAGCTACTGACTGAATGAAAGGAGCTGGCATCTCACTCTCTTTGAATCTTCTTTATCATGCTAAGAGGAGCAGGAAAAAGCAAAAAATTTCAGAATTGCACCTTGCAATGCGGAGAAATTACTGTTTGTGCATTTACAATATTCATTGATTTTTGCCATTGAAAAATGTCCAGAAATGATTGAAGCTACTGACTGAATGAAAGGAGCTGGCATCTCACTCTCTTTGAATCTTATTTATCATGCTAAGAGGAGCAGGAAAAAGCAAAAAATTTCAGAATTGCGCCTTGCAATGCGGAGAAATTACTGTTTGTGCATTTACAAAATTCATTGATTTTTGCCATTGAAAAACATCATGTTATTCATATACCAGAAATGATTGAAGCTACTGACTGAAGGAAAGGATCTGGCATCTCACTCTCTTTGAATCTTCTTTGTCATGCTAAGAGGAGCAGGAAAAAGCAAAAAATTTCAGAATTGCACCTTGCAATGCGGAGAAATTACTGTTTGTGCATTTACAATATTCATTGATTTTTGCCATTGAAAAACGTCCAGAAATGATTGAAGCTACTGACTGAATGAAAGGAGCTGGCATCTCACTCTCTTTGAATCTTCTTTATCATGCTAAGAGGAGCAGGAAAAAGCAAAACATTTCAGAATTGCACCTTGCAATGCGGAGAAATTACTGTTTGTGCATTTACAATATTCATTGATTTTTGCGATTGAAAAACATCATGTTATTCATATACCAGAAATGATTGAAGCTACTGACTGAATGAAAGGAGCTGGCATCTCACTCTCTTTGAATCTTCTTTATCATGCTAAGAGGAGCAGGAAAAAGTAAAAAATTTCAGAATTGCACCTTGCAATGCGGAGAAATTACTGTTTGTGCATTTACAATATTCAATGATTTTTGCCATTGAAAAACGTCCAGAAATGATTGAAGCTACTGACTGAATGAAAGGAGCTGGCATCTCACTCTCTTTGAATCTTCTTTATCATGCTAAGAGGAGCAGGAAAAAGCAAAAAATTTCAGAATTGCACCTTGCAATGCGGAGAAATTACTGTTTGTGCATTTACAATATTCATTGATTTTTGCCATTGAAAAACATCATGTTATTCATATACCAGAAATGATTGAAGCTACTGACTGAATGAAAGGAGCTGGCATCTCACTCTCTTTGAATCTTCTTTATCATGCTAAGAGGAGCAGGAAAAAGCAAAAAAATTCAGAATTGCACCTTGCAATGCGGAGAAATTGCAGTTTGTGCATTTACAATATTCATTGATTTTTGCCATTGAAAAACGTCCAGAAATGATTGAAGCTACTGACTGAATGAAAGGAGCTGGCATCTCACTCTCTTTGAATCTTCTTTATCATGCTAAGAGGAGCAGGAAAAAGCAAAAAATTTCAGAATTGCACCTTGCAATGCGGAGAAATTACTGTTTGTGCATTTACAATATTCATTGATTTTTGCCATTGAAAAACGTCCAGAAATGATTGAAGCTACTGACTGAATGAAAGGAGCTGGCATCTCACTCTCTTTGAATCTTCTTTATCATGCTAAGAGGAGCAGGAAAAAGCAAAAAATTTCAGAATTGCACCTTGCAATGCGGAGAAATTACTGTTTGTGCATTTACAATATTCATTGATTTTTGCCATTGAAAAATGTCCAGAAATGATTGAAGCTACTGACTGAATGAAAGGAGCTGGCATCTCACTCTCTTTGAATCTTCTTTATCATGCTAAGAGGAGCAGGAAAAAGCAAAAAATTTCAGAATTGCGCCTTGCAATGCGGAGAAATTACTGTTTGTGCATTTACAAAATTCATTGATTTTTGCCATTGAAAAACATCATGTTATTCATATACCAGAAATGATTGAAGCTACTGACTGAAGGAAAGGATCTGGCATCTCACTCTCTTTGAATCTTCTTTGTCATGCTAAGAGGAGCAGGAAAAAGCAAAAAATTTCAGAATTGCACCTTGCAATGCGGAGAAATTACTGTTTGTGCATTTACAATATTCATTGATTTTTGCCATTGAAAAACGTCCAGAAATGATTGAAGCTACTGACTGAATGAAAGGAGCTGGCATCTCACTCTCTTTGAATCTTCTTTATCATGCTAAGAGGAGCAGGAAAAAGCAAAACATTTCAGAATTGCACCTTGCAATGCGGAGAAATTACTGTTTGTGCATTTACAATATTCATTGATTTTTGCGATTGAAAAACATCATGTTATTCATATACCAGAAATGATTGAAGCTACTGACTGCATGAAAGGAGCTGGCATCTCACTCTCTTTGAATCTTCTTTATCATGCTAAGAGGAGCAGGAAAAAGTAAAAAATTTCAGAATTGCACCTTGCAATGCGGAGAAATTACTGTTTGTGCATTTACAATATTCAATGATTTTTGCCATTGAAAAACGTCCAGAAATGATTGAAGCTACTGACTGAATGAAAGGAGCTGGCATCTCACTCTCTTTGAATCTTCTTTATCATGCTAAGAGGAGCAGGAAAAAGCAAAAAATTTCAGAATTGCACCTTGCAATGCGGAGAAATTACTGTTTGTGCATTTACAATATTCATTGATTTTTGCCGCCATTGAAAAACATCATGTTATTCATATACCAGAAATGTTTGAAGCTACTGACTGAATGAAAGGAGCTGGCATCTCACTCTCTTTGAATCTTCTTTATCATGCTAAGAGGAGCAGGAAAAAGCAAAAAATTTCAGAATTGCACCTTGCAATGCGAAGAAATTACTGTTTGTGCATTTACAATATTCATTGATTTTTGCCATTGAAAAACATCATGTTATTCATATACCAGAAATGTTTGATGCTACTGACTGAATGAAAGGAGCTGGCATCTCACTCTCTTTGAATCTTCTTTATCATGCTAAGAGGAGCAGGAAAAAGCAAAAAATTTCAGAATTGCACCTTGCAATGCGGAGAAATTACTGTTTGTGCATTTACAATATTCATTGATTTTTGCCATTGAAAAACGTCCAGAAATGATTGAAGCTACTGACTGAATGAAAGGAGCTGGCATCTCACTCTCTTTGAATCTTCTTTATCATGCTAAGAGGAGCAGGAAAAAGCAAAAAATTTCAGACTTGCACCTTGCAATGCGGAGAAATTACTGTTTGTGCATTTACAATATTCATTGATTTTTGCCATTGAAAAACATCATGTTATTCATATACCAGAAATGATTGAAGCTACTGACTGAATGAAAGGAGCTGGCATCTCACTCTCTTTGAATCTTCTTTATCATGCTAAGAGGAGCAGGAAAAAGTAAAAAATTTCAGAATTGCACCTTGCAATGCGGAGAAATTACTGTTTGTGCATTTATAATATTCAATGATTTTTGCCATTGAAAAACGTCCAGAAATGATTGAAGCTACTGACTGAACGAAAGGAGCTGGCATCTCACTCTCTTTGAATCTTCTTTATCATGCTAAGAGGAGCAGGAAAAAGCAAAAAATTTCAGAATTGCACCTTGCAATGCGGAGAAATTACTGTTTGTGCATTTACAATATTCATTGATTTTTGCCATTGAAAAACATCATGTTATTCATATACCAGAAATGTTTGAAGCTACTGACTGAATGAAAGGAGCTGGCATCTCACTCTCTTTGAATCTTCTTTATCATGCTAAGAGGAGCAGGAAAAAGCAAAAAATTTCAGAATTGCACCTTGCAATGCGGAGAAATTACTGTTTGTGCATTTACAATATTCAATGATTTTTGCCATTGAAAAACGTCCAGAAATGATTGAAGCTACTGACTGAATGAAAGGAGCTGGCATCTCACTCTCTTTGAATCTTGTTTATCATGCTAAGAGGAGCAGGAAAAAGCAAAAAATTTCAGAATTGCACCTTGCAATGCGGAGAAATTACTGTTTGTGCATTTACAATATTCATTGATTTTTGCCATTGAAAAACGTCCAGAAATGATTGAAGCTACTGACTGAATGAAAGGAGCTGGCATCTCACTCTCTTTGAATCTTCTTTATCATGCTAAGAGGAGCAGGAAAAAGCAAAAAATTTCAGAATTGCACCTTGCAATGCGGAGAAATTACTGTTTGTGCATTTACAATATTCATTGATTTTTGCTATTGAAAAACATCATGTTATTCATATACCAGAAATGATTGAAGCTACTGACTGAATGAAAGGAGCTGGCATCTCACTCTCTTTGAATCTTCTTTATCATGCTAAGAGGAGCAGGAAAAAGCAAAAAATTTCAGAATTGCACCTTGCAATGCGGAGAAATTATAGTTTGTGCATTTACAATATTCATTGATTTTTGCCATTGAAAAACGTCCAGAAATGATTGAAGCTACTGACTGAATGAAAGGAGCTGGCATCTCACTCTCTTTGAATCTTCTTTATCATGCTAAGAGGAGCAGGAAAAAGCAAAAAATTTCAGAATTGCACCTTGCAATGCGGAGAAATTACTGTTTGTGCATTTACAATATTCATTGATTTTTGCTATTGAAAAACATCATGTTATTCATATACCAGAAATGATTGAAGCTACTGACTGAATGAAAGGAGCTGGCATCTCACTCTCTTTGAATCTTCTTTATCATGCTAAGAGGAGCAGGAAAAAGCAAAAAATTTCAGAATTGCACCTTGCAATGCGGAGAAATTATAGTTTGTGCATTTACAATATTCATTGATTTTTGCCATTGAAAAACGTCCAGAAATGAGTGAAGCTACTGACTGAATGAAAGGAGCTGGCATCTCACTCTCTTTGAATCTTCTTTATCATGCTAAGAGGAGCAGGAAAAAGCAAAAAATTTCAGAATTGCACCTTGCAATGCGGAGAAATTACTGTTTGTGCATTTACAATATTCATTGATTTTTGCCATTGAAAAACGTCCAGAAATGATTGAAGCTACTGACTGAATGAAAGGAGCTGGCATCTCACTCTCTTTGAGTCTTCTTTATCATGCTAAGAGGAGCAGGAAAAAGCAAAAAATTTCAGAATTGCACCTTGCAATGCGGAGAAATTACTGTTTGTGCATTTACAATATTCATTGATTTTTGCTATTGAAAAACATCATGTTATTCATATACCAGAAATGATTGAAGCTACTGACTGAATGAAAGGAGCTGGCATCTCACTCTCTTTGAATCTTCTTTATCATGCTAAGAGGAGCAGGAAAAAGCAAAAAATTTCAGAATTGCACCTTGCAATGCGGAGAAATTACAGTTTGTGCATTTACAATATTCATTGAATTTTGCCATTGAAAAGCGTCCAGAAATGATTGAAGCTACTGACTGAATGAAAGGAGCTGGCATCTCACTCTCTTTGAATCTTCTTTATCATGCTAAGAGGAGCAGGAAAAAGCAAAAAATTTCAGAATTGCGCCTTGCAATGCGGAGAAATTACTGTTTGTGCATTTACAAAATTCATTGATTTTTGCCATTGAAAAACATCATGTTATTCATATACCAGAAATGATTGAAGCTACTGACTGAAGGAAAGGATCTGGCATCTCACTCTCTTTGAATCTTCTTTGTCATGCTAAGAGGAGCAGGAAAAAGCAAAAAATTTCAGAATTGCACCTTGCAATGCGGAGAAATTACTGTTTGTGCATTTACAATATTCATTGATTTTTGCCATTGAAAAACGTCCAGAAATGATTGAAGCTACTGACTGAATGAAAGGAGCTGGCATCTCACTCTCTTTGAATCTTCTTTATCATGCTAAGAGGAGCAGGAAAAAGCAAAACATTTCAGAATTGCACCTTGCAATGCGGAGAAATTACTGTTTGTGCATTTACAATATTCATTGATTTTTGCGATTGAAAAACATCATGTTATTCATATACCAGAAATGATTGAAGCTACTGACTGAATGAAAGGAGCTGGCATCTCACTCTCTTTGAATCTTCTTTATCATGCTAAGAGGAGCAGGAAAAAGTAAAAAATTTCAGAATTGCACCTTGCAATGCGGAGAAATTACTGTTTGTGCATTTACAATATTCAATGATTTTTGCCATTGAAAAACGTCCAGAAATGATTGAAGCTACTGACTGAATGAAAGGAGCTGGCATATCACTCTCTTTGAATCTTCTTTATCATGCTAAGAGGAGCAGGAAAAAGCAAAAAATTTCAGAATTGCACCTTGCAATGCGGAGAAATTACTGTTTGTGCATTTACAATATTCATTGATTTTTGCCATTGAAAAACGTCCAGAAATGATTGAAGCTACTGACTGAATGAAAGGAGCTGGCATCTCACTCTCTTTGAATCTTCTTTATCATGCTAAGAGGAGCAGGAAAAAGCAAAAAATTTCAGAATTGCACCTTGCAATGCGGAGAAATTACTGTTTGTGCATTTACAATATTCATTGATTTTTGCCATTGAAAAATGTCCAGAAATGATTGAAGCTACTGACTGAATGAAAGGAGCTGGCATCTCACTCTCTTTGAATCTTCTTTATCATGCTAAGAGGAGCAGGAAAAAGCAAAAAATTTCAGAATTGCGCCTTGCAATGCGGAGAAATTACTGTTTGTGCATTTACAAAATTCATTGATTTTTGCCATTGAAAAACATCATGTTATTCATATACCAGAAATGATTGAAGCTACTGACTGAAGGAAAGGATCTGGCATCTCACTCTCTTTGAATCTTCTTTGTCATGCTAAGAGGAGCAGGAAAAAGCAAAAAATTTCAGAATTGCACCTTGCAATGCGGAGAAATTACTGTTTGTGCATTTACAATATTCATTGATTTTTGCCATTGAAAAACGTCCAGAAATGATTGAAGCTACTGACTGAATGAAAGGAGCTGGCATCTCACTCTCTTTGAATCTTCTTTATCATGCTAAGAGGAGCAGGAAAAAGCAAAACATTTCAGAATTGCACCTTGCAATGCGGAGAAATTACTGTTTGTGCATTTACAATATTCATTGATTTTTGCGATTGAAAAACATCATGTTATTCATATACCAGAAATGATTGAAGCTACTGACTGAATGAAAGGAGCTGGCATCTCACACTCTTTGAATCTTCTTTATCATGCTAAGAGGAGCAGGAAAAAGTAAAAAATTTCAGAATTGCACCTTGCAATGCGGAGAAATTACTGTTTGTGCATTTACAATATTCAATGATTTTTGCCATTGAAAAACGTCCAGAAATGATTGAAGCTACTGACTGAATGAAAGGAGCTGGCATCTCACTCTCTTTGAATCTTCTTTATCATGCTAAGAGGAGCAGGAAAAAGCAAAAAATTTCAGAATTGCACCTTGCAATGCGGAGAAATTACTGTTTGTGCATTTACAATATTCATTGATTTTTGCTATTGAAAAACATCATGTTATTCATATACCAGAAATGATTGAAGCTACTGACTGAATGAAAGGAGCTGGCATCTCACTATCTTTGAATCTTCTTTATCATGCTAAGAGGAGCAGGAAAAAGCAAAAAATTTCAGAATTGCACCTTGCAATGCGGAGAAATTATAGTTTGTGCATTTACAATATTCATTGATTTTTGCCATTGAAAAACGTCCAGAAATGATTGAAGCTACTGACTGAATGAAAGGAGCTGGCATCTCACTCTCTTTGAATCTTCTTTATCATGCTAAGAGGAGCAGGAAAAAGCAAAAAATTTCAGAATTGCACCTTGCAATGCGGAGAAATTACTGTTTGTGCATTTACAATATTCATTGATTTTTGCTATTGAAAAACATCATGTTATTCATATACCAGAAATGATTGAAGCTACTGACTGAATGAAAGGAGCTGGCATCTCACTCTCTTTGAATCTTCTTTATCATGCTAAGAGGAGCAGGAAAAAGCAAAAAATTTCAGAATTGCACCTTGCAATGCGGAGAAATTATAGTTTGTGCATTTACAATATTCATTGATTTTTGCCATTGAAAAACGTCCAGAAATGATTGAAGCTACTGACTGAATGAAAGGAGCTGGCATCTCACTCTCTTTGAATCTTCTTTATCATGCTAAGAGGAGCAGGAAAAAGCAAAAAATTTCAGAATTGCACCTTGCAATGCGGAGAAATTACTGTTTGTGCATTTACAATATTCATTGATTTTTGCCATTGAAAAACGTCCAGAAATGATTGAAGCTACTGACTGAATGAAAGGAGCTGGCATCTCACTCTCTTTGAGTCTTCTTTATCATGCTAAGAGGAGCAGGAAAAAGCAAAAAATTTCAGAATTGCACCTTGCAATGCGGAGAAATTACTGTTTGTGCATTTACAATATTCATTGATTTTTGCTATTGAAAAACATCATGTTATTCATATACCAGAAATGATTGAAGCTACTGACTGAATGAAAGGAGCTGGCATCTCACTCTCTTTGAATCTTCTTTATCATGCTAAGAGGAGCAGGAAAAAGCAAAAAATTTCAGAATTGCACCTTGCAATGCGGAGAAATTACAGTTTGTGCATTTACAATATTCATTGAATTTTGCCATTGAAAAGCGTCCAGAAATGATTGAAGCTACTGACTGAATGAAAGGAGCTGGCATCTCACTCTCTTTGAATCTTCTTTATCATGCTAAGAGGAGCAGGAAAAAGCAAAAAATTTCAGAATTGCGCCTTGCAATGCGGAGAAATTACTGTTTGTGCATTTACAAAATTCATTGATTTTTGCCATTGAAAAACATCATGTTATTCATATACCAGAAATGATTGAAGCTACTGACTGAAGGAAAGGATCTGGCATCTCACTCTCTTTGAATCTTCTTTGTCATGCTAAGAGGAGCAGGAAAAAGCAAAAAATTTCAGAATTGCACCTTGCAATGCGGAGAAATTACTGTTTGTGCATTTACAATATTCATTGATTTTTGCCATTGAAAAACGTCCAGAAATGATTGAAGCTACTGACTGAATGAAAGGAGCTGGCATCTCACTCTCTTTGAATCTTCTTTATCATGCTAAGAGGAGCAGGAAAAAGCAAAACATTTCAGAATTGCACCTTGCAATGCGGAGAAATTACTGTTTGTGCATTTACAATATTCATTGATTTTTGCGATTGAAAAACATCATGTTATTCATATACCAGAAATGATTGAAGCTACTGACTGAATGAAAGGAGCTGGCATCTCACTCTCTTTGAATCTTCTTTATCATGCTAAGAGGAGCAGGAAAAAGTAAAAAATTTCAGAATTGCACCTTGCAATGCGGAGAAATTACTGTTTGTGCATTTACAATATTCAATGATTTTTGCCATTGAAAAACGTCCAGAAATGATTGAAGCTACTGACTGAATGAAAGGAGCTGGCATATCACTCTCTTTGAATCTTCTTTATCATGCTAAGAGGAGCAGGAAAAAGCAAAAAATTTCAGAATTGCACCTTGCAATGCGGAGAAATTACTGTTTGTGCATTTACAATATTCATTGATTTTTGCCATTGAAAAACGTCCAGAAATGATTGAAGCTACTGACTGAATGAAAGGAGCTGGCATCTCACTCTCTTTGAATCTTCTTTATCATGCTAAGAGGAGCAGGAAAAAGCAAAAAATTTCAGAATTGCACCTTGCAATGCGGAGAAATTACTGTTTGTGCATTTACAATATTCATTGATTTTTGCCATTGAAAAATGTCCAGAAATGATTGAAGCTACTGACTGAATGAAAGGAGCTGGCATCTCACTCTCTTTGAATCTTCTTTATCATGCTAAGAGGAGCAGGAAAAAGCAAAAAATTTCAGAATTGCGCCTTGCAATGCGGAGAAATTACTGTTTGTGCATTTACAATATTCATTGATTTTTGCCATTGAAAAACATCATGTTATTCATATACCAGAAATGATTGAAGCTACTGACTGAAGGAAAGGATCTGGCATCTCACTCTCTTTGAATCTTCTTTGTCATGCTAAGAGGAGCAGGAAAAAGCAAAAAATTTCAGAATTGCACCTTGCAATGCGGAGAAATTACTGTTTGTGCATTTACAATATTCATTGATTTTTGCCATTGAAAAACGTCCAGAAATGATTGAAGCTACTGACTGAATGAAAGGAGCTGGCATCTCACTCTCTTTGAATCTTCTTTATCATGCTAAGAGGAGCAGGAAAAAGCAAAACATTTCAGAATTGCACCTTGCAATGCGGAGAAATTACTGTTTGTGCATTTACAATATTCATTGATTTTTGCGATTGAAAAACATCATGTTATTCATATACCAGAAATGATTGAAGCTACTGACTGAATGAAAGGAGCTGGCATCTCACTCTCTTTGAATCTTCTTTATCATGCTAAGAGGAGCAGGAAAAAGTAAAAAATTTCAGAATTGCACCTTGCAATGCGGAGAAATTACTGTTTGTGCATTTACAATATTCAATGATTTTTGCCATTGAAAAACGTCCAGAAATGATTGAAGCTACTGACTGAATGAAAGGAGCTGGCATCTCACTCTCTTTGAATCTTCTTTATCATGCTAAGAGGAGCAGGAAAAAGCAAAAAATTTCAGAATTGCACCTTGCAATGCGGAGAAATTACTGTTTGTGCATTTACAATATTCATTGATTTTTGCCGCCATTGAAAAACATCATGTTATTCATATACCAGAAATGTTTGAAGCTACTGACTGAATGAAAGGAGCTGGCATCTCACTCTCTTTGAATCTTCTTTATCATGCTAAGAGGAGCAGGAAAAAGCAAAAAATTTCAGAATTGCACCTTGCAATGCGAAGAAATTACTGTTTGTGCATTTACAATATTCATTGATTTTTGCCATTGAAAAACATCATGTTATTCATATACCAGAAATGTTTGATGCTACTGACTGAATGAAAGGAGCTGGCATCTCACTCTCTTTGAATCTTCTTTATCATGCTAAGAGGAGCAGGAAAAAGCAAAAAATTTCAGAATTGCACCTTGCAATGCGGAGAAATTACTGTTTGTGCATTTACAATATTCATTGATTTTTGCCATTGAAAAACGTCCAGAAATGATTGAAGCTACTGACTGAATGAAAGGAGCTGGCATCTCACTCTCTTTGAATCTTCTTTATCATGCTAAGAGGAGCAGGAAAAAGCAAAAAATTTCAGAATTGCACCTTGCAATGCGGAGAAATTACTGTTTGTGCATTTACAATATTCATTGATTTTTGCCATTGAAAAACATCATGTTATTCATATACCAGAAATGATTGAAGCTACTGACTGAATGAAAGGAGCTGGCATCTCACTCTCTTTGAATCTTCTTTATCATGCTAAGAGGAGCAGGAAAAAGTAAAAAATTTCAGAATTGCACCTTGCAATGCGGAGAAATTACTGTTTGTGCATTTATAATATTCAATGATTTTTGCCATTGAAAAACGTCCAGAAATGATTGAAGCTACTGACTGAACGAAAGGAGCTGGCATCTCACTCTCTTTGAATCTTCTTTATCATGCTAAGAGGAGCAGGAAAAAGCAAAAAATTTCAGAATTGCACCTTGCAATGCGGAGAAATTACTGTTTGTGCATTTACAATATTCATTGATTTTTGCCATTGAAAAACATCATGTTATTCATATACCAGAAATGTTTGAAGCTACTGACTGAATGAAAGGAGCTGGCATCTCACTCTCTTTGAATCTTCTTTATCATGCTAAGAGGAGCAGGAAAAAGCAAAAAATTTCAGAATTGCACCTTGCAATGCGGAGAAATTACTGTTTGTGCATTTACAATATTCAATGATTTTTGCCATTGAAAAACGTCCAGAAATGATTGAAGCTACTGACTGAATGAAAGGAGCTGGCATCTCACTCTCTTTGAATCTTGTTTATCATGCTAAGAGGAGCAGGAAAAAGCAAGAAATTTCAGAATTGCACCTTGCAATGCGGAGAAATTACTGTTTGTGCATTTACAATATTCATTGATTTTTGCCATTGAAAAACGTCCAGAAATGATTGAAGCTACTGACTGAATGAAAGGAGCTGGCATCTCACTCTCTTTGAGTCTTCTTTATCATGCTAAGAGGAGCAGGAAAAAGCAAAAAATTTCAGAATTGCACCTTGCAATGCGGAGAAATTACTGTTTGTGCATTTACAATATTCATTGATTTTTGCTATTGAAAAACATCATGTTATTCATATACCAGAAATGATTGAAGCTACTGACTGAATGAAAGGAGCTGGCATCTCACTCTCTTTGAATCTTCTTTATCATGCTAAGAGGAGCAGGAAAAAGCAAAAAATTTCAGAATTGCACCTTGCAATGCGGAGAAATTACAGTTTGTGCATTTACAATATTCATTGAATTTTGCCATTGAAAAGCGTCCAGAAATGATTGAAGCTACTGACTGAATGAAAGGAGCTGGCATCTCACTCTCTTTGAATCTTCTTTATCATGCTAAGAGGAGCAGGAAAAAGCAAAAAATTTCAGAATTGCACCTTGCAATGCGGAGAAATTACTGTTTGTGCATTTACAATATTCATTGATTTTTGCCATTGAAAAACGTCCAGAAATGATTGAAGGTACTGACTGAATGAAAGGAGCTGGCATCTCACTCTCTTTGAATCTTCTTTATCATGCTAAGAGGAGCAGGAAAAAGCAAAAAATTTCAGAATTGCACCTTGCAATGCGGAGAAATTACTGTTTGTGCATTTACAATATTCATTGATTTTTGCCATTGAAAAACGTCCAGAAATGATTGAAGCTACTGACTGAATGAAAGGAGCTGGCATCTCACTCTCTTTGAATCTTCTTTATCATGCTAAGAGGAGCAGGAAAAAGCAAAACATTTCAGAATTGCACCTTGCAATGCGGAGAAATTACTGTTTGTGCATTTACAATATTCATTGATTTTTGCGATTGAAAAACATCATGTTATTCATATACCAGAAATGATTGAAGCTACTGACTGAATGAAAGGAGCTGGCATCTCACTCTCTTTGAATCTTCTTTATCATGCTAAGAGGAGCAGGAAAAAGTAAAAAATTTCAGAATTGCACCTTGCAATGCGGAGAAATTACTGTTTGTGCATTTACAATATTCAATGATTTTTGCCATTGAAAAACGTCCAGAAATGATTGAAGCTACTGACTGAATGAAAGGAGCTGGCATCTCACTCTCTTTGAATCTTCTTTATCATGCTAAGAGGAGCAGGAAAAAGCAAAAAATTTCAGAATTGCACCTTGCAATGCGGAGAAATTACTGTTTGTGCATTTACAATATTCATTGATTTTTGCCGCCATTGAAAAACATCATGTTATTCATATACCAGAAATGTTTGAAGCTACTGACTGAATGAAAGGAGCTGGCATCTCACTCTCTTTGAATCTTCTTTATCATGCTAAGAGGAGCAGGAAAAAGCAAAAAATTTCAGAATTGCACCTTGCAATGCGAAGAAATTACTGTTTGTGCATTTACAATATTCATTGATTTTTGCCATTGAAAAACATCATGTTATTCATATACCAGAAATGTTTGATGCTACTGACTGAATGAAAGGAGCTGGCATCTCACTCTCTTTGAATCTTCTTTATCATGCTAAGAGGAGCAGGAAAAAGCAAAAAATTTCAGAATTGCACCTTGCAATGCGGAGAAATTACTGTTTGTGCATTTACAATATTCATTGATTTTTGCCATTGAAAAACGTCCAGAAATGATTGAAGCTACTGACTGAATGAAAGGAGCTGGCATCTCACTCTCTTTGAATCTTCTTTATCATGCTAAGAGGAGCAGGAAAAAGCAAAAAATTTCAGAATTGCACCTTGCAATGCGGAGAAATTACTGTTTGTGCATTTACAATATTCATTGATTTTTGCCATTGAAAAACATCATGTTATTCATATACCAGAAATGATTGAAGCTACTGACTGAATGAAAGGAGCTGGCATCTCACTCTCTTTGAATCTTCTTTATCATGCTAAGAGGAGCAGGAAAAAGTAAAAAATTTCAGAATTGCACCTTGCAATGCGGAGAAATTACTGTTTGTGCATTTATAATATTCAATGATTTTTGCCATTGAAAAACGTCCAGAAATGATTGAAGCTACTGACTGAACGAAAGGAGCTGGCATCTCACTCTCTTTGAATCTTCTTTATCATGCTAAGAGGAGCAGGAAAAAGCAAAAAATTTCAGAATTGCACCTTGCAATGCGGAGAAATTACTGTTTGTGCATTTACAATATTCATTGATTTTTGCCATTGAAAAACATCATGTTATTCATATACCAGAAATGTTTGAAGCTACTGACTGAATGAAAGGAGCTGGCATCTCACTCTCTTTGAATCTTCTTTATCATGCTAAGAGGAGCAGGAAAAAGCAAAAAATTTCAGAATTGCACCTTGCAATGCGGAGAAATTACTGTTTGTGCATTTACAATATTCAATGATTTTTGCCATTGAAAAACGTCCAGAAATGATTGAAGCTACTGACTGAATGAAAGGAGCTGGCATCTCACTCTCTTTGAATCTTGTTTATCATGCTAAGAGGAGCAGGAAAAAGCAAGAAATTTCAGAATTGCACCTTGCAATGCGGAGAAATTACTGTTTGTGCATTTACAATATTCATTGATTTTTGCCATTGAAAAACGTCCAGAAATGATTGAAGCTACTGACTGAATGAAAGGAGCTGGCATCTCACTCTCTTTGAGTCTTCTTTATCATGCTAAGAGGAGCAGGAAAAAGCAAAAAATTTCAGAATTGCACCTTGCAATGCGGAGAAATTACTGTTTGTGCATTTACAATATTCATTGATTTTTGCTATTGAAAAACATCATGTTATTCATATACCAGAAATGATTGAAGCTACTGACTGAATGAAAGGAGCTGGCATCTCACTCTCTTTGAATCTTCTTTATCATGCTAAGAGGAGCAGGAAAAAGCAAAAAATTTCAGAATTGCACCTTGCAATGCGGAGAAATTACAGTTTGTGCATTTACAATATTCATTGAATTTTGCCATTGAAAAGCGTCCAGAAATGATTGAAGCTACTGACTGAATGAAAGGAGCTGGCATCTCACTCTCTTTGAATCTTCTTTATCATGCTAAGAGGAGCAGGAAAAAGCAAAAAATTTCAGAATTGCACCTTGCAATGCGGAGAAATTACTGTTTGTGCATTTACAATATTCATTGATTTTTGCCATTGAAAAACGTCCAGAAATGATTGAAGGTACTGACTGAATGAAAGGAGCTGGCATCTCACTCTCTTTGAATCTTCTTTATCATGCTAAGAGGAGCAGGAAAAAGCAAAAAATTTCAGAATTGCACCTTGCAATGCGGAGAAATTACTGTTTGTGCATTTACAATATTCATTGATTTTTGCCATTGAAAAACGTCCAGAAATGATTGAAGCTACTGACTGAATGAAAGGAGCTGGCATCTCACTCTCTTTGAATCTTCTTTATCATGCTAAGAGGAGCAGGAAAAAGCAAAAAATTTCAGAATTGCACCTTGCAATGCGGAGAAATTACTGTTTGTGCATGTACAATATTCATTGATTTTTGCCATTGAAAAATGTCCAGAAATGATTGAAGCTACTGACTGAATGAAAGGAGCTGGCATCTCACTCTCTTTGAATCTTCTTTATCATGCTAAGAGGAGCAGGAAAAAGCAAAAAATTTCAGAATTGCGCCTTGCAATGCGGAGAAATTACTGTTTGTGCATTTACAAAATTCATTGATTTTTGCCATTGAAAAATATCATGTTATTCATATACCAGAAAAGATTGATGTTTTTCAATGGCAAAAATCAATGAATATTGTAAATGCACAAACAGTAATTTCTCCGCATTGCAAGGTGCAATTCTGAAATTTTTTGCTTTTTCCTGCTAATCCTAGCATGATAAAGAAGATTCAAAGAGAGTGAGATGCCAGCTCCTTTCATTCAGTCAGTAGCTTCAAACATTTCTGGACGTTTTTCAATGGCAAAAATCAATGAATATTGTAAATGCACAAACAGTAATATCTCCACATTGCAAGGTGCAATTCTGAAATTTTTTGCTTTTTCCTGTTAATCCTAGCATGATAAAGAAGATTTAAAGAGAGTGAGATGCCAGCTCCTTTCATTCAGTCAGTAGCTTCAAACATTTCTGGTATATGAAAAACATGTTTTTCAATGGCAAAAATCAATGAATATTGTAAATGCACAAACAGTAATATCTCCACATTGCAAGGTGCAATTCTGAAATTTTTTGCTTTTTCCTGCTAATCCTAGCATGATAAAGAAGATTCAAAGAGAGTGAGATGCCAGCTCCTTTCATTCAGTCAGTAGCTTCAAACATTTCTGGTATATGAAAAACATGTTTTTCAATGGCAAAAATCAATGAATATTGTAAATGCACAAACAGTAATATCTCCACATTGCAAGGTGCAATTCTGAAATTTTTTGCTTTTTCCTGCTAATCCTAGCATGATAAAGAAGATTCAAAGAGAGTGAGATGCCAGCTCCTTTCATTCAGTCAGTAGCTTCAAACATTTCTGGACGTTTTTCAATGGCAAAAATCAATGAATATTGTAAATGCACAAACAGTAATATCTCCACATTGCAAGGTGCAATTCTGAAATTTTTTGCTTTTTCCTGCTAATCCTAGCATGATAAAGAAGATTCAAAGAGAGTGAGATGCCAGCTCCTTTCATTCAGTCAGTAGCTTCAAACATTTCTGGACGTTTTTCAATGGCAAAAATCAATGAATATTGTAAATGCACAAACAGTAATATCTCCACATTGCAAGGTGCAATTCTGAAATTTTTTGCTTTTTCCTGTTAATCCTAGCATGATAAAGAAGATTCAAAGAGAGTGAGATGCCAGCTCCTTTCATTCAGTCAGTAGCTTCAAACATTTCTGGTATATGAAAAACATGTTTTTCAATGGCAAAAATCAATGAATATTGTAAATGCACAAACAGTAATATCTCCACATTGCAAGGTGCAATTCTGAAATTTTTTGTTTTTTCCTGTTAATCCTAGCATGATAAAGAAGATTCAAAGAGAGTGAGATGCCAGCTCCTTTCATTCAGTCAGTAGCTTCAAACATTTCTGGTATATGAAAAACATGTTTTTCAATGGCAAAAATCAATGAATATTGTAAATGCACAAACAGTAATATCTCCACATTGCAAGGTGCAATTCTGAAATTTTTTGCTTTTTCCTGCTAATCCTAGCATGATAAAGAAGATTCAAAGAGAGTGAGATGCCAGCTCCTTTCATTCAGTCAGTAGCTTCAAACATTTCTGGTATATGAAAAACATGTTTTTCAATGGCAAAAATCAATGAATATTGTAAATGCACAAACAGTAATATCTCCACATTGCAAGGTGCAATTCTGAAATTTTTTGCTTTTTCCTGCTAATCCTAGCATGATAAAGAAGATTCAAAGAGAGTGAGATGCCAGCTCCTTTCATTCAGTCAGTAGCTTCAAACATTTCTGGTATATGAAAAACATGTTTTTCAATGGCAAAAATCAATGAATATTGTAAATGCACAAACAGTAATATCTCCACATTGCAAGGTGCAATTCTGAAATTTTTTGCTTTTTCCTGCTAATCCTAGCATGATAAAGAAGATTCAAAGAGAGTGAGATGCCAGCTCCTTTCATTCAGTCAGTAGCTTCAAACATTTCTGGTATATGAAAAACATGTTTTTCAATGGCAAAAATCAATGAATATTGTAAATGCACAAACAGTAATATCTCCACATTGCAAGGTGCAATTCTGAAATTTTTAGCTTTTTCCTGTTAATCCTAGCATGATAAAGAAGATTCAAAGAGAGTGAGATGCCAGCTCCTTTCAT
The DNA here is from genome assembly GCF_046119375.1 of Phyllobates terribilis. Lineage (NCBI taxonomy): Eukaryota > Metazoa > Chordata > Amphibia > Anura > Dendrobatidae > Phyllobates > Phyllobates terribilis. Next base: position 162,434 of record NW_027364334.1, read on the forward strand.
TCAGTCAGTAGCTTCAAACATTTCTGGACGTTTTTCAATGGCAAAAATCAATGAATATTGTAAATGCACAAACAGTAATATCTCCACATTGCAAGGTGCAATTCTGAAATTTTTTGCTTTTTCCTGTTAATCCTAGCATGATAAAGAAGATTCAAAGAGAGTGAGATACCAGCTCCTTTCATTCAGTCAGTAGCTTCAAACATTTCTGGTATATGAAAAACATGTTTTTCAATGGCAAAAATCAATGAATATTGTAAATGCACAAACAGTAATATCTCCACATTGCAAGGTGCAATTCTGAAATTTTTTGCTTTTTCCTGCTAATCCTAGCATGATAAAGAAGATTCAAAGAGAGTGAGATGCCAGCTAATTTCATTCAGTCAGTAGCTTCAAACATTTCTGGACGTTTTTCAATGGCAAAAATCAATGAATATTGTAAATGCACAAACAGTAATATCTCCACATTGCAAGGTGCAATTCTGAAATTTTTTGCTTTTTCCTGCTAATCCTAGCATGATAAAGAAGATTCAAAGAGAGTGAGATGCCAGCTCCTTTCATTCAGTCAGTAGCTTCAAACATTTCTTGTATATGAAAAACATGTTTTTCAATGGCAAAAATCAATGAATATTGTAAATGCATAAACAGTAATATCTCCACATTGCAAGGTGCAATTCTGAAATTTTTTGCTTTTTCCTGCTAATCCTAGCATGATAAAGAAGATTCAAAGAGAGTGAGATACCAGCTCCTTTCATTCAGTCAGTAGCTTCAAACATTTCTGGACGTTTTTCAATGGCAAAAATCAATGAATATTGTAAATGCACAAACAGTAATATCTCCACATTGCAAGGCGCAATTCTGAAATTTTTTGCTTTTTCCTGTTAATCCTAGCATGATAAAGAAGATTCAAAGAGAGTGAGATGCCAGCTCCTTTCATTCAAGTCAGTAGCTTCAAACATTTCTGGTATATGAAAAACATGTTTTTCAATGGCAAAAATCAATGAATATTGTAAATGCACAAACAGTAATATCTCCACATTGCAAGGTGCAATTCTGAAATTTTTTGCTTTTTCCTGCTTATCCTAGCATGATAAAGAAGATTCAAAGAGAGTGAGATGCCAGCTCCTTTCATTCAGTCAGTAGCTTCAAACATTTCTGGTATATGAAAAACATGTTTTTCAATGGCAAAAATCAATGAATATTGTAAATGCACAAACAGTAATATCTCCACATTGCAGGGTGCAATTCTGAAATTTTTTTGCTTTTTCCTGCTAATCCTAGCATGATAAAGAAGATTCAAAGAGAGTGAGATGCCAGCTCCTTTCATTCAGTCAGTAGCTTCAAACATTTCTGGACGTTTTTCAATGGCAAAATCAATGAATATTGTAAATGCACAAACAGTAATATCTCCACATTGCAAGGTGCAATTCTGAAATTTTTTGCTTTTTCCTGTTAATCCTAGCATGATAAAGAAGATTCAAAGACAGTGAGATGCCAGCTCCTTTCATTCAGTCAGTAGCTTCAAACATTTCTGGTATATGAAAAACATGTTTTTCAATGGCAAAAATCAATGAATATTGTAAATGCACAAACAGTAATATCTCCACATTGCAAGGTGCAATTCTGAAATTTTTTGCTTTTTCCTGCTAATCCTAGCATGATAAAGAAGATTCAAAGAGAGTGAGATGCCAGCTCCTTTCATTCCGTCAGTAGCTTCAAACATTTCTGGTATATGAAAAACATGTTTTTCAATGGCAAAAATCAATGAATATTGTAAATGCACAAACAGTAATATCTCCACATTGCAAGGTGCAATTCTGAAATTTTTTGCTTTTTCCTGCTTATCCTAGCATGATAAAGAAGATTCAAAGAGAGTGAGATGCCAGCTCCTTTCATTCAGTCAGTAGCTTCAAACATTTCTGGACGTTTTTCAATGGCAAAATCAATGAATATTGTAAATGCACAAACAGTAATATCTCCACATTGCAGGGTGCAATTCTGAAATTTTTTGCTTTTTCCTGTTAATCCTAGCATGATAAAGAAGATTCAAAGACAGTGAGATGCCAGCTCCTTTCATTCAGTCAGTAGCTTCAAACATTTCTGGTATATGAAAAACATGTTTTTCAATGGCAAAAATCAATGAATATTGTAAATGCACAAACAGTAATATCTCCACATTGCAAGGTGCAATTCTGAAATTTTTTGCTTTTTCCTGCTAATCCTAGCATGATAAAGAAGATTCAAAGAGAGTGAGATGCCAGCTCCTTTCATTCCGTCAGTAGCTTCAAACATTTCTGGTATATGAAAAACATGTTTTTCAATGGCAAAAATCAATGAATATTGTAAATGCACAAACAGTAATATCTCCACATTGCAAGGTGCAATTCTGAAATTTTTTGCTTTTTCCTGCTAATCCTAGCATGATAAAGAAGATTCAAAGAGAGTGAGATGCCAGCTCCTTTCATTCAGTCAGTAGCTTCAAACATTTCTGGACGTTTTTCAATGGCAAAATCAATGAATATTGTAAATGCACAAACAGTAATATCTCCACATTGCAAGGTGCAATTCTGAAATTTTTTGCTTTTTCCTGCTAATCCTAGCATGATAAAGAAGATTCAAAGAGAGTGAGATGCCAGCTAATTTCATTCAGTCAGTAGCTTCAAACATTTCTGGACGTTTTTCAATGGCAAAAATCAATGAATATTGTAAATGCACAAACAGTAATATCTCCACATTGCAAGGTGCAATTCTGAAATTTTTTGCTTTTTCCTGCTAATCCTAGCATGATAAAGAAGATTCAAAGAGAGTGAGATGCCAGCTCCTTTCATTCAGTCAGTAGCTTCAAACATTTCTTGTATATGAAAAACATGTTTTTCAATGGCAAAAATCAATGAATATTGTAAATGCACAAACAGCAATATCTCCACATTGCAAGGTGCAATTCTGAAATTTTTTGCTTTTTCCTGCTAATCCTAGCATGATAAAGAAGATTCAAAGAGAGTGAGATGCCAGCTCCTTTCATTCAGTCAGTAGCTTCAAACATTTCTGGACGTTTTTCAATGGCAAAAATCAATGAATATTGTAAATGCACAAACAGTAATATCTCCACATTGCAAGGTGCAATTCTGAAATTTTTTGCTTTTTCCTGTTAATCCTAGCATGATAAAGAAGATTCAAAGAGAGTGAGATGCCAGCTCCTTTCATTCAGTCAGTAGCTTCAAACATTTCTGGTATATGAAAAACATGTTTTTCAATGGCAAAAATCAATGAATATTGTAAATGCACAAACAGTAATATCTCCACATTGCAAGGTGCAATTCTGAAATTTTTTGCTTTTTCCTGCTAATCCTAGCATGATAAAGAAGATTCAAAGAGAGTGAGATGCCAGCTCCTTTCATTCAGTCAGTAGCTTCAAACATTTCTGGTATATGAAAAACATGTTTTTCAATGGCAAAAATCAATGAATATTGTAAATGCACAAACAGTAATATCTCCACATTGCAAGGTGCAATTCTGAAATTTTTTGCTTTTTCCTGCTAATCCAAGCATGATAAAGAAGATTCAAAGAGAGTGAGATGCCAGCTCCTTTCATTCAGTCAGTAGCTTCAAACATTTCTGGTATATGAATAACATGATGTTTTTCAATGGCAAAAATCAATGAATTTTGTAAATGCACAAACAGTAATTTCTCCGCATTGCAAGGTGCAATTCTGAAATTTTTTGCTTTTTCCTGCTCCTCTTAGCATGATAAAGAAGATTCAAAGAGAGTGAGATGCCAGCTCCTTTCATTCAGTCAGTAGCTTCAAACATTTCTGGTATATGAATAACATGATGTTTTTCAATGGCAAAAATCAATGAATATTGTAAATGCACAAACAGTAATTTCTCCGCATTGCAATGTGCAATTCTGAAATTTTTTGCTTTTTCCTGCTCCTCTTAGCATGATAAAGACGATTCAAAGAGAGTGAGATGCCAGCTCCTTTCATTCAGTCAGTAGCTTCAATCATTTCTGGACGTTTTTCAATGGCAAAAATCAATGAATATTGTAAATGCACAAACAGTAATTTCTCCGCATTGCAAGGTGCAATTCTGAAATTTTTTGCTTTTTCCTGCTCCTCTTAGCATGATAAAGAAAATTCAGTGAGATGCCAGCTGCTTTCATTCAGTCAGTAGCTTCAATCATTTCTGGACGTTTTTCAATGGCAAAATCAATGAATATTGTAAATGCACAAACAGTAATATCTCCACATTGCAAGGTGCAATTCTGAAATTTTTTGCTTTTTCCTGTTAATCCTAGCATGATAAAGAAGATTCAAAGAGAGTGAGATGCCAGCTCCTTTCATTCAGTCAGTAGCTTCAAACATTTCTGGTATATGAAAAACATGTTTTTCAATGGCAAAAATCAATGAATATTGTAAATGCACAAACAGTAATATCTCCACATTGCAAGGTGCAATTCTGAAATTTTTTGCTTTTTCCTGCTAATCCAAGCATGATAAAGAAGATTCAAAGAGAGTGAGATGCCAGCTCCTTTCATTCAGTCAGCAGCTTCAAACATTTCTGGTATATGAATAACATGATGTTTTTCAATGGCAAAAATCAATGAATATTGTAAATGCACAAACAGTAATTTCTCCGCATTGCAAGGTGCAATTCTGAAATTTTTTGCTTTTTCCTGCTCCTCTTAGCATGATAAAGAAGATTCAAAGAGAGTGAGATGCCAGCTCCTTTCATTCAGTCAGTAGCTTCAAACATTTCTGGTATATGAATAACATGATGTTTTTCAATGGCAAAAATCAATGAATATTGTAAATGCACAAACAGTAATTTCTCCGCATTGCAAGGTGCAATTCTGAAATTTTTTGCTTTTTCCTGCTCCTCTTAGCATGATAAAGACGATTCAAAGAGAGTGAGATGCCAGCTCCTTTCATTCAGTCAGTAGCTTCAATCATTTCTGGACGTTTTTCAATGGCAAAAATCAATGAATATTGTAAATGCACAAACAGTAATTTCTCCGCATTGCAAGGTGCAATTCTGAAATTTTTTGCTTTTTCCTGCTCCTCTTAGCATGATAAAGAAAATTCAGAGTGAGATGCCAGCTGCTTTCATTCAGTCAGTAGCTTCAATCATTTCTGGACGTTTTTCAATGGCAAAAATCAATGAATATTGTAAATGCACAAACAGTAATTTCTCCGCATTGCAAGGTGCAATTCTGAAATTTTTTGCTTTTTCCTGCTCCTCTTAGCATGATAAAGAAGATTCAAAGAGAGTGAGATGCCAGCTCCTTTCATTCAGTCAGTAGCTTCAAACATTTCTGGTATATGAATAACATGATGTTTTTCAATGGCAAAAATCAATGAATATTGTAAATGCACAAACAGTAATTTCTCCGCATTGCAAGGTGCAATTCTGAAATTTTTTGCTTTTTCCTGCTCCTCTTAGCATGATAAAGAAGATTCAAAGAGAGTGAGATGCCAGCTCCTTTCATTCAGTCAGTAGCTTCAAACATTTCTGGTATATGAATAACATGATGTTTTTCAATGGCAAAAATCAATGAATATTGTAAATGCACAAACAGTAATTTCTCCGCATTGCAAGGTGCAATTCTGAAATTTTTTGCTTTTTCCTGCTCCTCTTAGCATGATAAAGACGATTCAAAGAGAGTGAGATGCCAGCTCCTTTCATTCAGTCAGTAGCTTCAATCATTTCTGGACGTTTTTCAATGGCAAAAATCAATGAATATTGTAAATGCACAAACAGTAATTTCTCCGCATTGCAAGGTGCAATTCTGAAATTTTTTGCTTTTTCCTGCTCCTCTTAGCATGATAAAGAAAATTCAGAGTGAGATGCCAGCTGCTTTCATTCAGTCAGTAGCTTCAATCATTTCTGGACGTTTTTCAATGGCAAAAATCAATGAATATTGTAAATGCACAAACAGTAATTTCTCCGCATTGCAAGGTGCAATTCTGAAATTTTTTGCTTTTTCCTGCTCCTCTTAGCATGATAAAGAAGATTCAAAGAGAGTGAGATGCCAGCTCCTTTCGTTCAGTCAGTAGCTTCAATCATTTCTGGACGTTTTTCAAAGGCAAAAATCATTGAATATTGTAAATGCACAAACAGTAATTTCTCCGCATTGCAAGGTGCAATTCTGAAATTTTTTACTTTTTCCTGCTCCTCTTAGCATGATAAAGAAGATTCAAAGAGAGTGAGATGCCAGCTCCTTTCATTCAGTCAGTAGCTTCAATCATTTCTGGTATATGAATAACATGATGTTTTTCAATGGCAAAAATCAATGAATATTGTAAATGCACAAACAGTAATTTCTCCGCATTGCAAGGTGCAATTCTGAAGTTTTTTGCTTTTTCCTGCTCCTCTTAGCATGATAAAGAAGATTCACAGAGAGTGAGATGCCAGCTCCTTTCATTCAGTCAGTAGCTTCAATCATTTCTGGACGTTTTTCAATGGCAAAAATCATTGAATATTGTAAATGCACAAACAGTAATTTCTCCGCATTGCAAGGTGCAATTCTGAAATTTTTTACTTTTTCCTGCTCCTCTTAGCATGATAAAGAAGATTCAAAGAGAGTGAGATGCCAGCTCCTTTCATTCAGTCAGTAGCTTCAATCATTTCTGGTATATGAATAACATGATGTTTTTCAATGGCAAAAATCAATGAATATTGTAAATGCACAAACAGTAATTTCTCCGCATTGCAAGGTGCAATTCTGAAATTTTTTGCTTTTTCCTGCTCCTCTTAGCATAATAAAGAAGATTCAAAGAAAGTGAGATGCCAGCTCCTTTCATTCAGTCAGTAGCTTCAATCATTTCTGGACGTTTTTCAATGGCAAACATCAATGAATATTGTAAATGCACAAACAGTAATTTCTTCGCATTGCAAGGTGCAATTCTGAAATTTTTTGCTTTTTCCTGCTCCTCTTAGCATGATAAACAAGATTCAAAGAGAGTGAGATGCCAGCTCCTTTCATTCAGTCAGTAGCTTCAATCATTTCTGGACGTTTTTCAATGGCAAAAATCAATGAATATTGTAAATGCACAAACAGTAATTTCTCCGCATTGCAAGGTGCAATTCTGAAATTTTTTACTTTTTCCTGCTCCTCTTAGCATGATAAAGAAGATTCAAAGAGAGTGAGATGCCAGCTCCTTTCATTCAGTCAGTAGCTTCAAACATTTCTGGTATATGAATAACATGATGTTTTTCAATGGCAAAAATCAATGAATATTGTAAATGCACAAACAGTAATTTCTCCGCATTGCAAGGTGCAATTCTGAAATTTTTTGCTTTTTCCTGCTCCTCTTAGCATGATAAAGAAGATTCAAAGAGAGTGAGATGCCAGCTCCTTTCGTTCAGTCAGTAGCTTCAATCATTTCTGGACGTTTTTCAAAGGCAAAAATCATTGAATATTGTAAATGCACAAACAGTAATTTCTCCGCATTGCAAGGTGCAATTCTGAAATTTTTTACTTTTTCCTGCTCCTCTTAGCATGATAAAGAAGATTCAAAGAGAGTGAGATGCCAGCTCCTTTCATTCAGTCAGTAGCTTCAATCATTTCTGGTATATGAATAACATGATGTTTTTCAATGGCAAAAATCAATGAATATTGTAAATGCACAAACAGTAATTTCTCCGCATTGCAAGGTGCAATTCTGAAGTTTTTTGCTTTTTCCTGCTCCTCTTAGCATGATAAAGAAGATTCACAGAGAGTGAGATGCCAGCTCCTTTCATTCAGTCAGTAGCTTCAATCATTTCTGGACGTTTTTCAATGGCAAAAATCATTGAATATTGTAAATGCACAAACAGTAATTTCTCCGCATTGCAAGGTGCAATTCTGAAATTTTTTACTTTTTCCTGCTCCTCTTAGCATGATAAAGAAGATTGAAAGAGAGTGAGATGCCAGCTCCTTTCATTCAGTCAGTAGCTTCAATCATTTCTGGTATATGAATAACATGATGTTTTTCAATGGCAAAAATCAATGAATATTGTAAATGCACAAACAGTAATTTCTCCGCATTGCAAGGTGCAATTCTGAAATTTTTTGCTTTTTCCTGCTCCTCTTAGCATAATAAAGAAGATTCAAAGAAAGTGAGATGCCAGCTCCTTTCATTCAGTCAGTAGCTTCAATCATTTCTGGACGTTTTTCAATGGCAAACATCAATGAATATTGTAAATGCACAAACAGTAATTTCTTCGCATTGCAAGGTGCAATTCTGAAATTTTTTGCTTTTTCCTGCTCCTCTTAGCATGATAAACAAGATTCAAAGAGAGTGAGATGCCAGCTCCTTTCATTCAGTCAGTAGCTTCAATCATTTCTGGACGTTTTTCAATGGCAAAAATCAATGAATATTGTAAATGCACAAACAGTAATTTCTCCGCATTGCAAGGTGCAATTCTGAAATTTTTTACTTTTTCCTGCTCCTCTTAGCATGATAAAGAAGATTCAAAGAGAGTGAGATGCCAGCTCCTTTCATTCAGTCAGTAGCTTCAAACATTCCTGGTATATGAATAACATAATGTTTTTCAATGGCAAAAATCAATGAATATTGTAAATGCACAAACAGTAATTTCTCCGCATTGCAAGGTGCAATTCTGAAATTTTTTGCTTTTTCCTGCTCCTCTTAGCATGATAAAGAAGATTCAAAGAGAGTGAGATGCCAGCTCCTTTCATTCAGTCAGTAGCTTCAATCATTTCTGGACGTTTTTCAATTGCAAAAATCAATGAATATTGTAAATGCACAAACAGTAATTTCTCCGCATTGCAAGGTGCAATTCTGAAATTTTTTGCTTTTTCCTGCTCCTCTTAGCATGATAAAGAAGATTCAAAGAGAGTGAGATGCCAGCTCCTTTCATTCAGTCAGTAGCTTCAAACATTTCTGGTATATGAATAACATGATGTTTTTCAATGGCAAAAATCAATGAATATTGTAAATGCACAAACAGTAATTTCTCCGCATTGCAAGGTGCAATTCTGAAATTTTTTGCTTTTTCCTGCTCCTCTTAGCATGATAAAGAAGATTCAAAGAGAGTGAGATGCCAGCTCCTTTCATTCAGTCAGTAGCATCAATCATTTCTGGTATATGAATAACATGATGTTTTTCAATGGCAAAAATCAATGAATATTGTAAATGCACAAACAGTAATTTCTCCGCATTGCAAGGTGCAATTCTGAAATTTTTTGCTTTTTCCTGCTCCTCTTAGCATGATAAAGAAGATTCAAAGAGAGTGAGATGCCAGCTCCTTTCGTTCAGTCAGTAGCTTCAATCATTTCTGGACGTTTTTCAAAGGCAAAAATCATTGAATATTGTAAATGCACAAACAGTAATTTCTCCGCATTGCAAGGTGCAATTCTGAAATTTTTTACTTTTTCCTGCTCCTCTTAGCATGATAAAGAAGATTCAAAGAGAGTGAGATGCCAGCTCCTTTCATTCAGTCAGTAGCTTCAATCATTTCTGGTATATGAATAACATGATGTTTTTCAATGGCAAAAATCAATGAATATTGTAAATGCACAAACAGTAATTTCTCCGCATTGCAAGGTGCAATTCTGAAATTTTTTGCTTTTTCCTGCTCCTCTTAGCATGATAAAGAAGATTCAAAGAGAGTGAGATGCCAGCTCCTTTCATTCAGTCAGTAGCTTCAATCATTTCTGGACGTTTTTCAATGGCAAAAATCATTGAATATTGTAAATGCACAAACAGTAATTTCTCCGCATTGCAAGGTGCAATTCTGAAATTTTTTACTTTTTCCTGCTCCTCTTAGCATGATAAAGAAGATTCAAAGAGAGTGAGATGCCAGCTCCTTTCATTCAGTCAGTAGCTTCAATCATTTCTGGTATATGAATAACATGATGTTTTTCAATGGCAAAAATCAATGAATATTGTAAATGCACAAACAGTAATTTCTCCGCATTGCAAGGTGCAATTCTGAAATTTTTTGCTTTTTCCTGCTCCTCTTAGCATGATAAAGAAGATTCAAAGAGAGTGAGATGCCAGCTCCTTTCATTCAGTCAGTAGCTTCAATCATTTCTGGACGTTTTTCAATGGCAAAAATCAATGAATATTGTAAATGCACAAACAGTAATTTCTCCGCATTGCAAGGTGCAATTCTGAAATTTTTTGCTTTTTCCTGCTCCTCTTAGCATGATAAACAAGATTAAAAGAGAGTGAGATGCCAGCTCCTTTCATTCAGTCAGTAGCTTCAATCATTTCTGGACGTTTTTCAATGGCAAAAATCAATGAATATTGTAAATGCACAAACAGTAATTTCTCCGCATTGCAAGGTGCAATTCTGAAATTTTTTGCTTTTTCCTGCTCCTCTTAGCATGATAAAGAAGATTCAAAGAGAGTGAGATGCCAGCTCCTTTCATTCAGTCAGTAGCTTCAAACATTCCTGGTATATGAATAACATGATGTTTTTCAATGGCAAAAATCAATGAATATTGTAAATGCACAAACAGTAATTTCTCCGCATTGCAAGGTGCAATTCTGAAATTTTTTGCTTTTTCCTGCTCCTCTTAGCATGATAAAGAAGATTCAAAGAGAGTGAGATGCCAGCTCCTTTCATTCAGTCAGTAGCTTCAATCATTTCTGGACGTTTTTCAATTGCAAAAATCAATGAATATTGTAAATGCACAAACAGTAATTTCTCCGCATTGCAAGGTGCAACTCTGAAATTTTTTGCTTTTTCCTGCTCCTCTTAGCATGATAAAGAAGATTCAAAGAGAGTGAGATGCCAGCTCCTTTCATTCAGTCAGTAGCTTCAATCATTTCTGGTATATGAATAACGTGATGTTTTTCAATGGCAAAAATCAATGAATATTGTAAATGCACAAACAGTAATTTCTCCGCATTGCAAGGTGCAATTCTGAAATTTTTTGCTTTTTCCTGCTCCTCTTAGCATGATAAAGAAGATTCAAAGAGAGTGAGATGCCAGCTCCTTTCATTCAGTCAGTAGCTTCAAACATTTCTGGTATATGAATAACATGATGTTTTTCAATGGCAAAAATCAATGAATATTGTAAATGCACAAACAGTAATTTCTCCGCATTGCAAGGTGCAATTCTGAAATTTTTTGCTTTTTCCTGCTCCTCTTAGCATGATAAAGAAGATTCAAGGAGAGTGAGATGCCAGCTCCTTTCATTCAGTCAGTAGCTTCAAACATTTCTGGTATATGAATAACATGATGTTTTTCAATGGCAAAAATCAATGAATATTGTAAATGCACAAACAGTAATTTCTCCGCATTGCAAGGTGCAATTCTGAAATTTTTTGCTTTATCCTGCTCCTCTTAGCATGATAAAGAAGATTCAAAGAGAGTGAGATGCCAGCTCCTTTCATTCAGTCAGTAGCTTCAATCATTTCTGGACGTTTTTCAATGGCAAAAATCATTGAATATTGTAAATGCACAAACAGTAATTTCTCCGCATTGCAAGGTGCAATTCTGAAATTTTTTACTTTTTCCTGCTCCTCTTAGCATGATAAAGAAGATTCAAAGAGAGTGAGATGTCAGCTCCTTTCATTCAGTCAGTAGCTTCAATCATTTCTGGTATATGAATAACATGATGTTTTTCAATGGCAAAAATCAATGAATATTGTAAATGCACAAACAGTAATTTCTCCGCATTGCAAGGTGCAATTCTGAGATTTTTTGCTTTTTCCTGCTCCTCTTAGCATGATAAAGAAGATTCAAAGAGATTGAGATGCCAGCTCCTTTCATTCAGTCAGTAGCTTCAATCATTTCTGGACGTTTTTCAATGGCAAAAATCAATGAATATTCTAAATGCACAAACAGTAATTTCTCCGCATTGCAAGGTGCAATTCTGAAATTTTTTGCTTTTTCCTGCTCCTCTTAGCATGATAAACAAGATTCAAAGAGAGTGAGATGCCAGCTCCTTTCATTCAGTCAGTAGCTTCAATCATTTCTGGACGTTTTTCAATGGCAAAAATCAATGAATATTGTAAATGCACAAACAGTAATTTCTCCGCATTGCAAGGTGCAATTCTGAAATTTTTTGCTTTTTCCTGCTCCTCTTAGCATGATAAAGAAGATTCAAAGAGAGTGAGAAGCCAGCTCCTTTCATTCAGTCAGTAGCTTCAATCATTTCTGGACGTTTTTCAATTGCAAAAATCAATGAATATTGTAAATGCACAAACAGTAATTTCTCCGCATTGCAAGGTGCAATTCTGAAATTTTTTGCTTTTTCCTGCTCCTCTTAGCATGATAAAGAAGATTCAAAGAGAGTGAGATGCCAGCTCCTTTCATTCAGTCAGTAGCTTCAATCATTTCTGGTATATGAATAACATGATGTTTTTCAAAGGCAAAAATCAATGAATATTGTAAATGCACAAACAGTAATTTCTCCGCATTGCAAGGTGCAATTCTGAAATTTTTTGCTTTTTCCTGCTCCTCTTAGCATGATAAAGAAGATTCAAAGAGAGTGAGATGCCAGCTCCTTTCATTCAGTCAGTAGCTTCAATCATTTCTGGACGTTTTTCAATGGCAAAAATCAATGAATATTGTAAATGCACAAACAGTAATTTCTCCGCATTGCAAGGTGCAATTCTGAAATTTTTTGCTTTTTCCTGCTCCTCTTAGCATGATAAAGAAGATTCAAAGAGAGTGAGATGCCAGCTCCTTTCATTCAGTCAGTAGCTTCAATCATTTCTGGACGTTTTTCAATGGCAAAAATCAATGAATATTGTAAATGCACAAACAGTAATTTCTCCGCATTGCAAGGTGCAATTCTGAAATTTTTTGCTTTTTCCTGCTCCTCTTAGCATGATAAAAAAGATTCAAAGAGAGTGAGATGCCAGCTCCTTTCATTCAGTCAGTAGCTTCAAACATTTCTGGTATATGAATAACATGATGTTTTTCAATGGCAAAAATCAATGAATATTGTAAATGCACAAACAGTAATTTCTCCGCATTGCAAGGTGCAATTCTGAATTTTTTTGCTTTTTCCTGCTCCTCATAGCATGATAAAGAATATTCAAAGAGAGTGAGACGCCAGCTCCTTTCGTTCAGTCAGTAGCTTCAATCATTTCTGGACGTTTTTCAATGGCAAAAATCATTGAATATTGTAAATGCACAAACAGTAATTTCTCCGCATTGCAAGGTGCAATTCTGAAATTTTTTACTTTTTCCTGCTCCTCTTAGCATGATAAAGAAGATTCAAAGAGAGTGAGATGCCAGCTCCTTTCATTCAGTCAGTAGCTTCAATCATTTCTGGTATATGAATAACATGATGTTTTTCAATGGCAAAAATCAATGAATATTGTAAATGCACAAACAGTAATTTCTCCGCATTGCAAGGTGCAATTCTGAAATTTTTTGCTTTTTCCTGCTCCTCTTAGCATGATAAAGAAGATTCAAAGAGAGTGAGATGCCAGCTCCTTTCATTCAGTCAGTAGCTTCAATCATTTCTGGACGTTTTTCAATGGCAAAAATCAACGAATATTGTAAATGCACAAACAGTAATTTCTCCGCATTGCAAGGTGCAATTCTGAAATTTTTTGCTTTTTCCTGCTCCTCTTAGCATGATAAAGAAGATTCAAAGAGAGTGAGATGCCAGCTCCTTACATTCAGTCAGTAGCTTCAATCATTTCTGGTAAATGAATAACATGATGTTTTTCAATGGCAAAAATCAATGAATATTGTAAATGCACAAACAGTAATTTCTCCGCATTGCAAGGTGCAATTCTGAAATTTTTTGCTTTTTCCTGCTCCTCTTAGCATGATAAAGAAGATTCAAAGAGAGTGAGATGCCAGCTCCTTTCATTCAGTCAGTAGCTTCAATCATTTCTGGACGTTTTTCAATGGCAAAAATCATTGAATATTGTAAATGCACAAACAGTAATTTCTCCGCATTGCAAGGTGCAATTCTGAAATTTTTTACTTTTTCCTGCTCCTCTTAGCATGATAAAGAAGATTCAAAGAGAGTGAGATGCCAGCTCCTTTCATTCAGTCAGTAGCTTCAATCATTTCTGGTATATGAATAACATGATGTTTTTCAATGGCAAAAATCAATGAATATTGTAAATGCACAAACAGTAATTTCTCCGCATTGCAAGGTGCAATTCTGAAATTTTTTGCTTTTTCCTGCTCCTCTTAGCATGATAAAGAAGATTCAAAGAGAGTGAGATGCCAGCTCCTTTCATTCAGTCAGTAGCTTCAATCATTTCTGGACGTTTTTCAATGGCAAAAATCAATGAATATTGTAAATGCACAAACAGTAATTTCTCCGCATTGCAAGGTGCAATTCTGAAATTTTTTGCTTTTTCCTGCTCCTCTTAGCATGATAAACAAGATTAAAAGAGAGTGAGATGCCAGCTCCTTTCATTCAGTCAGTAGCTTCAATCATTTCTGGACGTTTTTCAATGGCAAAAATCAATGAATATTGTAAATGCACAAACAGTAATTTCTCCGCATTGCAAGGTGCAATTCTGAAATTTTTTGCTTTTTCCTGCTCCTCTTAGCATGATAAAGAAGATTCAAAGAGAGTGAGATGCCAGCTCCTTTCATTCAGTCAGTAGCTTCAAACATTCCTGGTATATGAATAACATGATGTTTTTCAATGGCAAAAATCAATGAATATTGTAAATGCACAAACAGTAATTTCTCCGCATTGCAAGGTGCAATTCTGAAATTTTTTGCTTTTTCCTGCTCCTCTTAGCATGATAAAGAAGATTCAAAGAGAGTGAGATGCCAGCTCCTTTCATTCAGTCAGTAGCTTCAATCATTTCTGGACGTTTTTCAATGGCAAAAATCAATGAATATTGTAAATGCACAAACAGTAATTTCTCCGCATTGCAAGGTGCAATTCTGAAATTTTTTGCTTTTTCCTGCTCCTCTTAGCATGATAAAGAAGATTCAAAGAGAGTGAGATGCCAGCTCCTTTCATTCAGTCAGTAGCTTCAAACATTCCTGGTATATGAATAACATGATGTTTTTCAATGGCAAAAATCAATGAATATTGTAAATGCACAAACAGTAATTTCTCCGCATTGCAAGGTGCAATTCTGAAATTTTTTGCTTTTTCCTGCTCCTCTTAGCATGATAAAGAAGATTCAAAGAGAGTGAGATGCCAGCTCCTTTCATTCAGTCAGTAGCTTCAATCATTTCTGGACGTTTTTCAATGGCAAAAATCATTGAATATTGTAAATGCACAAACAGTAATTTCTCCGCATTGCAAGGTGCAATTCTGAAATTTTTTACTTTTTCCTGCTCCTCTTAGCATGATAAAGAAGATTCAAAGAGAGTGAGATGCCAGCTCCTTTCATTCAGTCAGTAGCTTCAATCATTTCTGGTATATGAATAACATGATGTTTTTCAATGGCAAAAATCAATGAATATTGTAAATGCACAAACAGTAATTTCTCCGCATTGCAAGGTGCAATTCTGAGATTTTTTGCTTTTTCCTGCTCCTCTTAGCATGATAAAGAAGATTCAAAGAGAGTGAGATGCCAGCTCCTTTCATTCAGTCAGTAGCTTCAATCATTTCTGGACGTTTTTCAATGGCAAAAATCAATGAATATTCTAAATGCACAAACAGTAATTTCTCCGCATTGCAAGGTGCAATTCTGAAATTTTTTGCTTTTTCCTGCTCCTCTTAGCATGATAAACAAGATTCAAAGAGAGTGAGATGCCAGCTCCTTTCATTCAGTCAGTAGCTTCAATCATTTCTGGACGTTTTTCAATGGCAAAAATCAATGAATATTGTAAATGCACAAACAGTAATTTCTCCGCATTGCAAGGTGCAATTCTGAAATTTTTTGCTTTTTCCTGCTCCTCTTAGCATGATAAAGAAGATTCAAAGAGAGTGAGAAGCCAGCTCCTTTCATTCAGTCAGTAGCTTCAATCATTTCTGGACGTTTTTCAATTGCAAAAATCAATGAATATTGTAAATGCACAAACAGTAATTTCTCCGCATTGCAAGGTGCAATTCTGAAATTTTTTGCTTTTTCCTGCTCCTCTTAGCATGATAAAGAAGATTCAAAGAGAGTGAGATGCCAGCTCCTTTCATTCAGTCAGTAGCTTCAATCATTTCTGGTATATGAATAACATGATGTTTTTCAAAGGCAAAAATCAATGAATATTGTAAATGCACAAACAGTAATTTCTCCGCATTGCAAGGTGCAATTCTGAAATTTTTTGCTTTTTCCTGCTCCTCTTAGCATGATAAAGAAGATTCAAAGAGAGTGAGATGCCAGCTCCTTTCATTCAGTCAGTAGCTTCAATCATTTCTGGACGTTTTTCAATGGCAAAAATCAATGAATATTGTAAATGCACAAACAGTAATTTCTCCGCATTGCAAGGTGCAATTCTGAAATTTTTTGCTTTTTCCTGCTCCTCTTAGCATGATAAAGAAGATTCAAAGAGAGTGAGATGCCAGCTCCTTTCATTCAGTCAGTAGCTTCAATCATTTCTGGACGTTTTTCAATGGCAAAAATCAATGAATATTGTAAATGCACAAACAGTAATTTCTCCGCATTGCAAGGTGCAATTCTGAAATTTTTTGCTTTTTCCTGCTCCTCTTAGCATGATAAAAAAGATTCAAATAGAGTGAGATGCCAGCTCCTTTCATTCAGTCAGTAGCTTCAAACATTTCTGGTATATGAATAACATGATGTTTTTCAATGGCAAAAATCAATGAATATTGTAAATGCACAAACAGTAATTTCTCCGCATTGCAAGGTGCAATTCTGAATTTTTTTGCTTTTTCCTGCTCCTCTTAGCATGATAAAGAATATTCAAAGAGAGTGAGACGCCAGCTCCTTTCGTTCAGTCAGTAGCTTCAATCATTTCTGGACGTTTTTCAATGGCAAAAATCATTGAATATTGTAAATGCACAAACAGTAATTTCTCCGCATTGCAAGGTGCAATTCTGAAATTTTTTACTTTTTCCTGCTCCTCTTAGCATGATAAAGAAGATTCAAAGAGAGTGAGATGCCAGCTCCTTTCATTCAGTCAGTAGCTTCAATCATTTCTGGTATATGAATAACATGATGTTTTTCAATGGCAAAAATCAATGAATATTGTAAATGCACAAACAGTAATTTCTCCGCATTGCAAGGCGCAATTCTGAAATTTTTTGCTTTTTCCTGCTCCTCTTAGCATGATAAAGAAGATTCAAAGAGAGTGAGATGCCAGCTCCTTTCAATCAGTCAGTAGCTTCAATCATTTCTGGACGTTTTTCAATGGCAAAAATCAATGAATATTGTAAATGCACAAACAGTATTTTCTCCGCATTGCAAGGTGCAATTCTGAAATTTTTTGCTTTTTCCTGCTCCTCTTAGCATGATAAAGAAGATTCAAAGAGAGTGAGATGCCAGCTCCTTTCATTCAGTCAGTAGCTTCAATCATTTCTGGACGTTTTTCAATGGCAAAAATCAATGAATATTGTAAATGCACAAACAGTAATTTTTCCGCATTGCAAGGTGCAATTCTGAAATTTTTTGCTTATTCCTGCTCCTCTTAGCATGATAAAGAAGATTCAAAGAGAGTGAGGTGCCAGCTCCTTTCATTCAGTCAGTAGCTTCAAACATTTCTGGTATATGAATAACGTTTTTCAATGGCAAAAATCAATGAATATTGTAAATGCACAAACAGTTATTTCTCCGCATTGCAAGGTGCAATTCTGAAATTTTTTGCTTTTTCCTGCTCCTCTTAGCATGATAAAGAAGATTCAAAGAGAGTGAGATGCCAGCTCCTTTCATTCAGTCAGTAGCTTCAATCATTTCTGGACGTTTTTCAATGGCAAAAATCAATGAATATTGTAAATGCACAAACAGTAATTTCTCCGCATTGCAAGGTGCAATTCTGAAATTTTTTGCTTTTTCCTGCTCCTCTTAGCATGATAAAGAAGATTCAAAGAGAGTGAGATGCCAGCTCCTTTCATTCAGTCAGTAGCTTCAATCATTTCTGGACGTTTTTCAATGGCAAAAATCAATGAATATTGTAAATGCACAAACAGTAATTTCTCCGCATTGCAAGGTGCAATTCTGAAATTTTTTGCTTTTTCCTGCTCCTCTTAGCATGATAAAGAAGATTCAAAGAGAGTGAGATGCCAGCTCCTTTCATTCAGTCAGTAGCTTCAATCATTTCTGGACGGTTTTCAATGGCAAAAATCAATGAATATTGTAAATGCACAAACAGTAATTTCTCCGCATTGCAAGGTGCAATTCTGAAATTTTTGCTTTTTCCTGCTCCTCTTAGCATGATAAAGAAGATTCAAAGAGAGTGAGGTGCCAGCTCCTTTCATTCAGTCAGTAGATTCAAACATTTCTGGTATATGAATAACATGTTTTTCAATGGCAAAAATCAATGAATATTGTAAATGCACAAACAGTAATTTCTCCGCATTGCAAGGAGCAATTCTGAAATTTTTTGCTTTTTCCTGCTCCTCTTAGCATGATAAAGAAGATTCAAAGAGAGTGAGATGCCAGCTCCTTTCATTCAGTCAGTAGCTTCAATCATTTCTGGACGTTTTTCAATGGCAAAAATCAATGAATATTGTAAATGCACAAACTGTAATTTCTCCGCATTGCAAGGTGCAATTCTGAAATTTTTTGCTTTTTCCTGCTCCTCTTAGCATGATAAAGAAGATTCAAAGAGAGTGAGATGCCAGCTCTTTTCATTCAGTCAGTAGCTTCAATCATTTCTGGACGTTTTTCAATGGCAAAAATCAATGAATATTGTAAATGCACAAACAGTAATTTCTCCGCATTGCAAGGTGCAATTCTGAAATTTTTTGCTTTTTCCTGCTCCTCTTAGCATGATAAAGAAGATTCAAAGAGAGTGAGATGCCAGCTCCTTTCATTCAATCAGTAGCTTCAAACATTTCTGGTATATGAATAACATGATGTTTTTCAATGGCAAAAATCAATGAATATTGTAAATGCACAAACAGTAATTTCTCCGCATTGCAAGGTGCAATTCTGAAATTTTTTGCTTTTTCCTGCTCCTCTTAGCATGATAAAGAAGATTCAAAGAGAGTGAGATGCCAGCTCCTTTCATTCAGTCAGTAGCTTCAATCATTTCTGGACGTTTTTCAATGGCAAAAATCAATGAATATTGTAAATGCACAAACAGTAATTTCTCCGCATTGCAAGGTGCAATTCAAAAATTTTTTGCTTTTTCCTGCTCCTCTTAGCATGATAAAGAAGATTCAAAGAGACTGAGATGCCAGCTCCTTTCATTCAGTCAGTAGCTTCAATCATTTCTGGACGTTTTTCAATGGCAAAAATCAATGAATATTGTAAATGCACAAACAGTAATTTTTCCGCATTGCAAGGTGCAATTCTGAAATTTTTTGCTTATTCCTGCTCCTCTTAGCATGATAAAGAAGATTCAAAGAGAGTGAGATGCCAGCTCCTTTCATTCAGTCAGTAGCTTCAAACATTTCTGGTATATGAATAACGTTTTTCAATGGCAAAAATCAATGAATATTGTAAATGCACAAACAGTTATTTCCCTTCATTGCAAGGTGCAATTCTGAAATTTTTTGCTTTTTCCTGCTCCTCTTAGCATGATAAAGAAGATTCAAAGAGAGTGAGATGCCAGCTCCTTTCATTCAGTCAGTAGCTTCAATCATTTCTGGACGTTTTTCAATGGCAAAAATCAATGAATATTGTAAATGCACAAACAGTAATTTCTCCGCATTGCAAGGTGCAATTCTGAAATTTTTTGCTTTTTCCTGCTCCTCTTAGCATGATAAAGAAGATTCAAAGAGAGTGAGATGCCAGCTCCTTTCATTCAGTCAGTAGCTTCAATCATTTCTGGACGTTTTTCAATGGCAAAAATCAATGAATATTGTAAATGCACAAACAGTAATTTCTCCGCATTGCAAGGTGCAATTCTGAAATTTTTGCTTTTTCCTGCTCCTCTTAGCATGATAAAGAAGATTCAAAGAGAGTGAGGTGCCAGCTCCTTTCATTCAGTCAGTAGCTTCAAACATTTCTGGTATATGAATAACATGTTTTTCAATGGCAAAAATCAATGAATATTGTAAATGCACAAACAGTAATTTCTCCGCATTGCAAGGAGCAATTCTGAAATTTTTTGCTTTTTCCTGCTCCTGTTAGCTTGATAAAGAAGATTCAAAGAGAGTGAGATGCCAGCTCCTTTCATTCAGTCAGTAGCTTCAATCATTTCTGGACGTTTTTCAATGGCAAAAATCAATGAATATTGTAAATGCACAAACTGTAATTTCTCCGCATTGCAAGGTGCAATTCTGAAATTTTTTGCTTTTTCCTGCTCCTCTTAGCATGATAAAGAAGATTCAAAGAGAGTGAGATGCCAGCTCTTTTCATTCAGTCAGTAGCTTCAATCATTTCTGGACGTTTTTCAATGGCAAAAATCAATGAATATTGTAAATGCACAAACAGTAATTTCTCCGCATTGCAAGGTGCAATTCTGAAATTTTTTGCTTTTTCCTGCTCCTCTTAGCATGATAAAGAAGATTCAAAGAGAGTGAGATGCCAGCTCCTTTCTTTCAATCAGTAGCTTCAAACATTTCTGGTATATGAATAACATGATGTTTTTCAATGGCAAAAATCAATGAATATTGTAAATGCACAAACAGTAATTTCTCCGCATTGCAAGGTGCAATTCTGAAATTTTTTGCTTTTTCCTGCTCCTCTTAGCATGATAAAGAAGATTCAAAGAGAGTGAGATGCCAGCTCCTTTCATTCAGTCAGTAGCTTCAATCATTTCTGGACGTTTTTCAATGGCAAAAATCAATGAATATTGTAAATGCACAAACAGTAATTTCTCCGCATTGCAAGGTGCAATTCTGAAATTTTTTGCTTTTTCCTGCTCCTCTTAGCATGATAAAGAAGATTCAAAGAGAGTGAGATGCCAGCTCCTTTCATTCAGTCAGTAGCTTCAATCATTTCTGGACGTTTTTCAATGGCAAAAATCAATGAATATTGTAAATGCACAAACTGTAATTTCTCCGCATTGTAAGGTGCAATTCTGAAATTTTTTGCTTTTTCCTGCTCCTCTTAGCATGATAAAGAAGATTCAAAGAGAGTGAGATGCCAGCTCCTTTCATTCAGTCAGTAGCTTCAATCATTTCTGGACGTTTTTCAATGGCAAAAATCAATGAATATTGTAAATGCACAAACAGTAATTTCTCCGCATTGCAAGGTGCAATTCTGAAATTTTTTGCTTTTTCCTGCTCCCCTTAGCATGATAAAGAAGATTCAAAGAGAGTGAGATGCCAGCTCCTTTCATTCAGTCAGTAGCTTCAATCATTTCTGGACGTTTTTCAATGGCAAAAATCAATGAATATTGTAAATGCACAAACAGAAATTTCTCCGCATTGCAAGGTGCAATTCTGAAATTTTTTGCTTTTTCCTGCTCCTCTTAGCATGATAAAGAAGATTCAAAGAGAGTGAGATGCCAGCTCCTTTCATTCAGTCAGTAGCTTCAAACATTTCTGGTATATGAATAACATGATGTTTTTCAATGGCAAAAATCAATGAATATTGTAAATGCACAAACAGTAATTTCTCCGCATTGCAAGGTGCAATTCTGAAATTTTTTGCTTTTTCCTGCTCCTCTTAGCATGATAAAGAAGATTCAAAGAGAGTGAGATGCCAGCTCCTTTCGTTCAGTCAGTAGCTTCAATCATTTCTGGACGTTTTTCAATGGCAAAAATCATTGAATATTGTAAATGCACAAACAGTAATTTCTCCGCATTGCAAGGTGCAATTCTGAAATTTTTTACATTTTCCTGCTCCTCTTAGCATGATAAAGAAGATTCAAAGAGAGTGAGATGCCAGCTCCTTTCATTCAGTCAGTAGCTTCAATCATTTCTGGTATATGAATAACATGATGTTTTTCAATGGCAAAAATCAATGAATATTGTAAATGCACAAACAGTAATTTCTCCGCATTGCAAGGTGCAATTCTGAAATTTTTTGCTTTTTCCTGCTCCTCTTAGCATGATAAAGAAGATTCAAAGAGAGTGAGATGCCAGCTCCTTTCATTCAGTCAGTAGCTTCAATCATTTCTGGACGTTTTTCAATGGCAAAAATCAATGAATATTGTAAATGCACAAACAGTAATTTCTCCGCATTGCAAGGTGCAATTCTGAAATTTTTTGCTTTTTCCTGCTCCTCTTAGCATGATAAAGAAGATTCAAAGAGAGTGAGGTGCCAGCTCCTTTCATTCAGTCAGTAGCTTCAAACATTTCTGGTATATGAATAACATGTTTTTCAATGGCAAAAATCAATGAATATTGTAAATGCACAAACAGTAATTTCTCCGCATTGCAAGGAGCAATTCTGAAATTTTTTGCTTTTTCCTGCTCCTCTTAGCATGATAAAGAAGATTCAAAGAGAGTGAGATGCCAGCTCCTTTCATTCAGTCAGTAGCTTCAATCATTTCTGGACGTTTTTCAATGGCAAAAATCAATGAATATTGTAAATGCACAAACTGTAATTTCTCCGCATTGCAAGGTGCAATTCTGAAATTTTTTGCTTTTTCCTGCTCCTCTTAGCATGATAAAGAAGATTCAAAGAGAGTGAGATGCCAGCTCCTTTCATTCAGTCAGTAGCTTCAAACATTTCTGGTATATGAATAACATGATGTTTTTCAATGGCAAAAATTAATGAATATTGTAAATGCACAAACAGTAATTTCTCCGCATTGCAAGGTGCAATTCTGAAATTTTTTGCTTTTTCCAGCTCCTCTTAGCATGATAAAGAAGATTCAAAGAGAGTGAGATGCCAGCTCCTTTCATTCAGTCAGTAGCTTCAATCATTTCTGGACGTTTTTCAATGGCAAAAATCAATGAATATTGTAAATGCACAAACAGTAATTTCTCGGCATTGCAAGGTGCAATTCTGAAATTTTTTGCTTTATCCTGCTCCTCTTAGCATGATAAAGAAGATTCAAAGAGAGTGAGGTGCCAGCTCCTTTCATTCAGTCAGTAGCTTCAAACATTTCTGGTATATGAATAACATGTTTTTCAATGGCAAAAATCAATGAATATTGTAAATGCACAAACAGTAATTTCTCCGCATTGCAAGGTGCAAATCTGAAATTTTTTGCTTTTTCCTGCTCCTCTTAGCATGATAAAGAAAATTCAAAGAGAGTGAGATGCCAGCTCCTTTCATTCAGTCAGTAGCTTCAATCATTTCTGGACGTTTTTCAATGGCAAAAATCAATGAATATTGTAAATGCACAAACAGTAATTTCTCCGCATTGCAAGGTGCAATTCTGAAATTTTTTGCTTTTTCCTGCTCCTCTTAGCATGATAAAGAAGATTCAAAGAGAGTGAGATGCCAGCTCCTTTCATTCAGTCAGTAGCTTCAATCATTTCTGGACGTTTTTCAATGGCAAAAATCAATGAATATTGTAAATGCACAAACTGTAATTTCTCCGCATTGTAAGGTGCAATTCTGAAATTTTTTGCTTTTTCCTGCTCCTCTTAGCATGATAAAGAAGATTCAAAGAGAGTGAGATGCCAGCTCCTTTCATTCAGTCAGTAGCTTCAATCATTTCTGGACGTTTTTCAATGGCAAAAATCAATGAATATTGTAAATGCACAAACTGTAATTTCTCCGCATTGTAAGGTGCAATTCTGAAATTTTTTGCTTTTTCCTGCTCCTCTTAGCATGATAAAGAAGATTAAAAGAGAGTGAGATGCCAGCTCCTTTCATTCAGTCAGTAGCTTCAATCATTTCTGGACGTTTTTCAATGGCAAAAATCAATGAATATTGTAAATGCACAAACAGTAATTTCTCCGCATTGCAAGGTGCAATTCTGAAATTTTTTGCTTTTTCCTGCTCCTCTTAGCATGATAAAGAAGATTCAAAGAGAGTGAGATGCCAGCTCCTTTCATTCAGTCAGTAGCTTCAAACATTTCTGGTATATGAATAACATGATGTTTTTCAATGGCAAAAATCAATGAATATTGTAAATGCACAAACAGTAATTTCTCCGCATTGCAAGGTGCAATTCTGAAATTTTTTGCTTTTTCCTGCTCCTCTTAGCATGATAAAGAAGATTCAAAGAGAGTGAGATGCCAGCTCCTTTCATTCAGTCAGTAGCTTCAAACATTTCTGGTATATGAATAACATGATGTTTTTCAATGGCAAAAATCAATGAATATTGTAAATGCACAAACAGTAATTTCTCCGCATTGCAAGGTGCAACTCTGAAATTTTTTGCTTTTTCCTGCTCCTCTTAGCATGATAAAGAAGATTCAAAGAGAGTGAGATGCCAGCTCCTTTCATTCAGTCAGTAGCTTCAATCATTTCTGGTATATGAATAACGTGATGTTTTTCAATGGCAAAAATCAATGAATATTGTAAATGCACAAACAGTAATTTCTCCGCATTGCAAGGTGCAATTCTGAAATTTTTTGCTTTTTCCTGCTCCTCTTAGCATGATAAAGAAGATTCAAAGAGAGTGAGATGCCAGCTCCTTTCATTCAGTCAGTAGCTTCAAACATTTCTGGTATATGAATAACATGATGTTTTTCAATGGCAAAAATCAATGAATATTGTAAATGCACAAACAGTAATTTCTCCGCATTGCAAGGTGCAATTCTGAAATTTTTTGCTTTTTCCTGCTCCTCTTAGCATGATAAAGAAGATTCAAGGAGAGTGAGATGCCAGCTCCTTTCATTCAGTCAGTAGCTTCAAACATTTCTGGTATATGAATAACATGATGTTTTTCAATGGCAAAAATCAATGAATATTGTAAATGCACAAACAGTAATTTCTCCGCATTGCAAGGTGCAATTCTGAAATTTTTTGCTTTATCCTGCTCCTCTTAGCATGATAAAGAAGATTCAAAGAGAGTGAGATGCCAGCTCCTTTCATTCAGTCAGTAGCTTCAATCATTTCTGGACGTTTTTCAATGGCAAAAATCATTGAATATTGTAAATGCACAAACAGTAATTTCTCCGCATTGCAAGGTGCAATTCTGAAATTTTTTACTTTTTCCTGCTCCTCTTAGCATGATAAAGAAGATTCAAAGAGAGTGAGATGCCAGCTCCTTTCATTCAGTCAGTAGCTTCAATCATTTCTGGTATATGAATAACATGATGTTTTTCAATGGCAAAAATCAATGAATATTGTAAATGCACAAACAGTAATTTCTCCGCATTGCAAGGTGCAATTCTGAGATTTTTTGCTTTTTCCTGCTCCTCTTAGCATGATAAAGAAGATTCAAAGAGAGTGAGATGCCAGCTCCTTTCATTCAGTCAGTAGCTTCAATCATTTCTGGACGTTTTTCAATGGCAAAAATCAATGAATATTCTAAATGCACAAACAGTAATTTCTCCGCATTGCAAGGTGCAATTCTGAAATTTTTTGCTTTTTCCTGCTCCTCTTAGCATGATAAACAAGATTCAAAGAGAGTGAGATGCCAGCTCCTTTCATTCAGTCAGTAGCTTCAATCATTTCTGGACGTTTTTCAATGGCAAAAATCAATGAATATTGTAAATGCACAAACAGTAATTTCTCCGCATTGCAAGGTGCAATTCTGAAATTTTTTGCTTTTTCCTGCTCCTCTTAGCATGATAAAGAAGATTCAAAGAGAGTGAGAAGCCAGCTCCTTTCATTCAGTCAGTAGCTTCAATCATTTCTGGACGTTTTTCAATTGCAAAAATCAATGAATATTGTAAATGCACAAACAGTAATTTCTCCGCATTGCAAGGTGCAATTCTGAAATTTTTTGCTTTTTCCTGCTCCTCTTAGCATGATAAAGAAGATTCAAAGAGAGTGAGATGCCAGCTCCTTTCATTCAGTCAGTAGCTTCAATCATTTCTGGTATATGAATAACATGATGTTTTTCAAAGGCAAAAATCAATGAATATTGTAAATGCACAAACAGTAATTTCTCCGCATTGCAAGGTGCAATTCTGAAATTTTTTGCTTTTTCCTGCTCCTCTTAGCATGATAAAGAAGATTCAAAGAGAGTGAGATGCCAGCTCCTTTCATTCAGTCAGTAGCTTCAATCATTTCTGGACGTTTTTCAATGGCAAAAATCAATGAATATTGTAAATGCACAAACAGTAATTTCTCCGCATTGCAAGGTGCAATTCTGAAATTTTTTGCTTTTTCCTGCTCCTCTTAGCATGATAAAGAAGATTCAAAGAGAGTGAGATGCCAGCTCCTTTCATTCAGTCAGTAGCTTCAATCATTTCTGGACGTTTTTCAATGGCAAAAATCAATGAATATTGTAAATACACAAACAGTAATTTCTCCGCATTGCAAGGTGCAATTCTGAAATTTTTTGCTTTTTCCTGCTCCTCTTAGCATGATAAAAAAGATTCAAATAGAGTGAGATGCCAGCTCCTTTCATTCAGTCAGTAGCTTCAAACATTTCTGGTATATGAATAACATGATGTTTTTCAATGGCAAAAATCAATGAATATTGTAAATGCACAAACAGTAATTTCTCCGCATTGCAAGGTGCAATTCTGAATTTTTTTGCTTTTTCCTGCTCCTCTTAGCATGATAAAGAATATTCAAAGAGAGTGAGACGCCAGCTCCTTTCGTTCAGTCAGTAGCTTCAATCATTTCTGGACGTTTTTCAATGGCAAAAATCATTGAATATTGTAAATGCACAAACAGTAATTTCTCCGCATTGCAAGGTGCAATTCTGAAATTTTTTACTTTTTCCTGCTCCTCTTAGCATGATAAAGAAGATTCAAAGAGAGTGAGATGCCAGCTCCTTTCATTCAGTCAGTAGCTTCAATCATTTCTGGTATATGAATAACATGATGTTTTTCAATGGCAAAAATCAATGAATATTGTAAATGCACAAACAGTAATTTCTCCGCATTGCAAGGTGCAATTCTGAAATTTTTTGCTTTTTCCTGCTCCTCTTAGCATGATAAAGAAGATTCAAAGAGAGTGAGATGCCAGCTCCTTTCATTCAGTCAGTAGCTTCAATCATTTCTGGACGTTTTTCAATGGCAAAAATCAACGAATATTGTAAATGCACAAACAGTAATTTCTCCGCATTGCAAGGTGCAATTCTGAAATTTTTTGCTTTTTCCTGCTCCTCTTAGCATGATAAAGAAGATTCAAAGAGAGTGAGATGCCAGCTCCTTACATTCAGTCAGTAGCTTCAGTCATTTCTGGTAAATGAATAACATGATGTTTTTCAATGGCAAAAATCAATGAATTTTGTAAATGCACAAACAGTAATTTCTCCGCATTGCAAGGCGCAATTCTGAAATTTTTTGCTTTTTCCTGCTCCTCTTAGCATGATAAAGAAGATTCAAAGAGAGTGAGATGCCAGCTCCTTTCAATCAGTCAGTAGCTTCAATCATTTCTGGACGTTTTTCAATGGCAAAAATCAATGAATATTGTAAATGCACAAACAGTATTTTCTCCGCATTGCAAGGTGCAATTCTGAAATTTTTTGCTTTTTCCTGCTCCTCTTAGCATGATAAAGAAGATTCAAAGAGAGTGAGATGCCAGCTCCTTTCATTCAGTCAGTAGCTTCAATCATTTCTGGACGTTTTTCAATGGCAAAAATCAATGAATATTGTAAATGCACAAACAGTAATTTTTCCGCATTGCAAGGTGCAATTCTGAAATTTTTTGCTTATTCCTGCTCCTCTTAGCATGATAAAGAAGATTCAAAGAGAGTGAGGTGCCAGCTCCTTTCATTCAGTCAGTAGCTTCAAACATTTCTGGTATATGAATAACGTTTTTCAATGGCAAAAATCAATGAATATTGTAAATGCACAAACAGTTATTTCTCCGCATTGCAAGGTGCAATTCTGAAATTTTTTGCTTTTTCCTGCTCCTCTTAGCATGATAAAGAAGATTCAAAGAGAGTGAGATGCCAGCTCCTTTCATTCAGTCAGTAGCTTCAATCATTTCTGGACGTTTTTCAATGGCAAAAATCAATGAATATTGTAAATGCACAAACAGTAATTTCTCCGCATTGCAAGGTGCAATTCTGAAATTTTTTGCTTTTTCCTGCTCCTCTTAGCATGATAAAGAAGATTCAAAGAGAGTGAGATGCCAGCTCCTTTCATTCAGTCAGTAGCTTCAATCATTTCTGGACGTTTTTCAATGGCAAAAATCAATGAATATTGTAAATGCACAAACAGTAATTTCTCCGCATTGCAAGGTGCAATTCTGAAATTTTTTGCTTTTTCCTGCTCCTCTTAGCATGATAAAGAAGATTCAAAGAGAGTGAGATGCCAGCTCCTTTCATTCAGTCAGTAGCTTCAATCATTTCTGGACGGTTTTCAATGGCAAAAATCAATGAATATTGTAAATGCACAAACAGTAATTTCTCCGCATTGCAAGGTGCAATTCTGAAATTTTTGCTTTTTCCTGCTCCTCTTAGCATGATAAAGAAGATTCAAAGAGAGTGAGGTGCCAGCTCCTTTCATTCAGTCAGTAGCTTCAAACATTTCTGGTATATGAATAACATGTTTTTCAATGGCAAAAATCAATGAATATTGTAAATGCACAAACAGTAATTTCTCCGCATTGCAAGGAGCAATTCTGAAATTTTTTGCTTTTTCCTGCTCCTCTTAGCATGATAAAGAAGATTCAAAGAGAGTGAGATGCCAGCTCCTTTCATTCAGTCAGTAGCTTCAATCATTTCTGGACGTTTTTCAATGGCAAAAATCAATGAATATTGTAAATGCACAAACTGTAATTTCTCCGCATTGCAAGGTGCAATTCTGAAATTTTTTGCTTTTTCCTGCTCCTCTTAGCATGATAAAGAAGATTCAAAGAGAGTGAGATGCCAGCTCTTTTCATTCAGTCAGTAGCTTCAATCATTTCTGGACGTTTTTCAATGGCAAAAATCAATGAATATTGTAAATGCACAAACAGTAATTTCTCCGCATTGCAAGGTGCAATTCTGAAATTTTTTGCTTTTTCCTGCTCCTCTTAGCATGATAAAGAAGATTCAAAGAGAGTGAGATGCCAGCTCCTTTCATTCAATCAGTAGCTTCAAACATTTCTGGTATATGAATAACATGATGTTTTTCAATGGCAAAAATCAATGAATATTGTAAATGCACAAACAGTAATTTCTCCGCATTGCAAGGTGCAATTCTGAAATTTTTTGCTTTTTCCTGCTCCTCTTAGCATGATAAAGAAGATTCAAAGAGAGTGAGATGCCAGCTCCTTTCATTCAGTCAGTAGCTTCAATCATTTCTGGACGTTTTTCAATGGCAAAAATCAATGAATATTGTAAATGCACAAACAGTAATTTCTCCGCATTGCAAGGTGCAATTCAAAAATTTTTTGCTTTTTCCTGCTCCTCTTAGCATGATAAAGAAGATTCAAAGAGAGTGAGATGCCAGCTCCTTTCATTCAGTCAGTAGCTTCAATCATTTCTGGACGTTTTTCAATGGCAAAAATCAATGAATATTGTAAATGCACAAACAGTAATTTTTCCGCATTGCAAGGTGCAATTCTGAAATTTTTTGCTTATTCCTGCTCCTCTTAGCATGATAAAGAAGATTCAAAGAGAGTGAGATGCCAGCTCCTTTCATTCAGTCAGTAGCTTCAAACATTTCTGGTATATGAATAACGTTTTTCAATGGCAAAAATCAATGAATATTGTAAATGCACAAACAGTTATTTCCCTTCATTGCAAGGTGCAATTCTGAAATTTTTTGCTTTTTCCTGCTCCTCTTAGCATGATAAAGAAGATTCAAAGAGAGTGAGATGCCAGCTCCTTTCATTCAGTCAGTAGCTTCAATCATTTCTGGACGTTTTTCAATGGCAAAAATCAATGAATATTGTAAATGCACAAACAGTAATTTCTCCGCATTGCAAGGTGCAATTCTGAAATTTTTTGCTTTTTCCTGCTCCTCTTAGCATGATAAAGAAGATTCAAAGAGAGTGAGATGCCAGCTCCTTTCATTCAGTCAGTAGCTTCAATCATTTCTGGACGTTTTTCAATGGCAAAAATCAATGAATATTGTAAATGCACAAACAGTAATTTCTCCGCATTGCAAGGTGCAATTCTGAAATTTTTGCTTTTTCCTGCTCCTCTTAGCATGATAAAGAAGATTCAAAGAGAGTGAGGTGCCAGCTCCTTTCATTCAGTCAGTAGCTTCAAACATTTCTGGTATATGAATAACATGTTTTTCAATGGCAAAAATCAATGAATATTGTAAATGCACAAACAGTAATTTCTCCGCATTGCAAGGAGCAATTCTGAAATTTTTTGCTTTTTCCTGCTCCTGTTAGCTTGATAAAGAAGATTCAAAGAGAGTGAGATGCCAGCTCCTTTCATTCAGTCAGTAGCTTCAATCATTTCTGGACGTTTTTCAATGGCAAAAATCAATGAATATTGTAAATGCACAAACTGTAATTTCTCCGCATTGCAAGGTGCAATTCTGAAATTTTTTGCTT
This sequence comes from Phyllobates terribilis, assembly GCF_046119375.1. NCBI lineage: Eukaryota > Metazoa > Chordata > Amphibia > Anura > Dendrobatidae > Phyllobates > Phyllobates terribilis. The sequence continues at coordinate 192,811 of NW_027364334.1, forward strand.
TTTCCTGCTCCTCTTAGCATGATAAAGAAGATTCAAAGAGAGTGAGATGCCAGCTCTTTTCATTCAGTCAGTAGCTTCAATCATTTCTGGACGTTTTTCAATGGCAAAAATCAATGAATATTGTAAATGCACAAACAGTAATTTCTCCGCATTGCAAGGTGCAATTCTGAAATTTTTTGCTTTTTCCTGCTCCTCTTAGCATGATAAAGAAGATTCAAAGAGAGTGAGATGCCAGCTCCTTTCATTCAATCAGTAGCTTCAAACATTTCTGGTATATGAATAACATGATGTTTTTCAATGGCAAAAATCAATGAATATTGTAAATGCACAAACAGTAATTTCTCCGCATTGCAAGGTGCAATTCTGAAATTTTTTGCTTTTTCCTGCTCCTCTTAGCATGATAAAGAAGATTCAAAGAGAGTGAGATGCCAGCTCCTTTCATTCAGTCAGTAGCTTCAATCATTTCTGGACGTTTTTCAATGGCAAAAATCAATGAATATTGTAAATGCACAAACAGTAATTTCTCCGCATTGCAAGGTGCAATTCTGAAATTTTTTGCTTTTTCCTGCTCCTCTTAGCATGATAAAGAAGATTCAAAGAGAGTGAGATGCCAGCTCCTTTCATTCAGTCAGTAGCTTCAATCATTTCTGGACGTTTTTCAATGGCAAAAATCAATGAATATTGTAAATGCACAAACTGTAATTTCTCCGCATTGTAAGGTGCAATTCTGAAATTTTTTGCTTTTTCCTGCTCCTCTTAGCATGATAAAGAAGATTCAAAGAGAGTGAGATGCCAGCTCCTTTCATTCAGTCAGTAGCTTCAATCATTTCTGGACGTTTTTCAATGGCAAAAATCAATGAATATTGTAAATGCACAAACAGTAATTTCTCCGCATTGCAAGGTGCAATTCTGAAATTTTTTGCTTTTTCCTGCTCCCCTTAGCATGATAAAGAAGATTCAAAGAGAGTGAGATGCCAGCTCCTTTCATTCAGTCAGTAGCTTCAATCATTTCTGGACGTTTTTCAATGGCAAAAATCAATGAATATTGTAAATGCACAAACAGAAATTTCTCCGCATTGCAAGGTGCAATTCTGAAATTTTTTGCTTTTTCCTGCTCCTCTTAGCATGATAAAGAAGATTCAAAGAGAGTGAGATGCCAGCTCCTTTCATTCAGTCAGTAGCTTCAAACATTTCTGGTATATGAATAACATGATGTTTTTCAATGGCAAAAATCAATGAATATTGTAAATGCACAAACAGTAATTTCTCCGCATTGCAAGGTGCAATTCTGAAATTTTTTGCTTTTTCCTGCTCCTCTTAGCATGATAAAGAAGATTCAAAGAGAGTGAGATGCCAGCTCCTTTCGTTCAGTCAGTAGCTTCAATCATTTCTGGACGTTTTTCAATGGCAAAAATCATTGAATATTGTAAATGCACAAACAGTAATTTCTCCGCATTGCAAGGTGCAATTCTGAAATTTTTTACATTTTCCTGCTCCTCTTAGCATGATAAAGAAGATTCAAAGAGAGTGAGATGCCAGCTCCTTTCATTCAGTCAGTAGCTTCAATCATTTCTGGTATATGAATAACATGATGTTTTTCAATGGCAAAAATCAATGAATATTGTAAATGCACAAACAGTAATTTCTCCGCATTGCAAGGTGCAATTCTGAAATTTTTTGCTTTTTCCTGCTCCTCTTAGCATGATAAAGAAGATTCAAAGAGAGTGAGATGCCAGCTCCTTTCATTCAGTCAGTAGCTTCAATCATTTCTGGACGTTTTTCAATGGCAAAAATCAATGAATATTGTAAATGCACAAACAGTAATTTCTCCGCATTGCAAGGTGCAATTCTGAAATTTTTTGCTTTTTCCTGCTCCTCTTAGCATGATAAAGAAGATTCAAAGAGAGTGAGGTGCCAGCTCCTTTCATTCAGTCAGTAGCTTCAAACATTTCTGGTATATGAATAACATGTTTTTCAATGGCAAAAATCAATGAATATTGTAAATGCACAAACAGTAATTTCTCCGCATTGCAAGGAGCAATTCTGAAATTTTTTGCTTTTTCCTGCTCCTCTTAGCATGATAAAGAAGATTCAAAGAGAGTGAGATGCCAGCTCCTTTCATTCAGTCAGTAGCTTCAATCATTTCTGGACGTTTTTCAATGGCAAAAATCAATGAATATTGTAAATGCACAAACTGTAATTTCTCCGCATTGCAAGGTGCAATTCTGAAATTTTTTGCTTTTTCCTGCTCCTCTTAGCATGATAAAGAAGATTCAAAGAGAGTGAGATGCCAGCTCCTTTCATTCAGTCAGTAGCTTCAATCATTTCTGGACGTTTTTCAATGGCAAAAATCAATGAATATTGTAAATGCACAAACAGTAATTTCTCCGCATTGCAAGGTGCAATTCTGAAATTTTTTGCTTTTTCCTGCTCCTCTTAGCATGATAAAGAAGATTCAAAGAGAGTGAGATGCCAGCTCCTTTCATTCAGTCAGTAGCTTCAAACATTTCTGGTATATGAATAACATGATGTTTTTCAATGGCAAAAATTAATGAATATTGTAAATGCACAAACAGTAATTTCTCCGCATTGCAAGGTGCAATTCTGAAATTTTTTGCTTTTTCCAGCTCCTCTTAGCATGATAAAGAAGATTCAAAGAGAGTGAGATGCCAGCTCCTTTCATTCAGTCAGTAGCTTCAATCATTTCTGGACGTTTTTCAATGGCAAAAATCAATGAATATTGTAAATGCACAAACAGTAATTTCTCGGCATTGCAAGGTGCAATTCTGAAATTTTTTGCTTTATCCTGCTCCTCTTAGCATGATAAAGAAGATTCAAAGAGAGTGAGGTGCCAGCTCCTTTCATTCAGTCAGTAGCTTCAAACATTTCTGGTATATGAATAACATGTTTTTCAATGGCAAAAATCAATGAATATTGTAAATGCACAAACAGTAATTTCTCCGCATTGCAAGGTGCAAATCTGAAATTTTTTGCTTTTTCCTGCTCCTCTTAGCATGATAAAGAAAATTCAAAGAGAGTGAGATGCCAGCTCCTTTCATTCAGTCAGTAGCTTCAATCATTTCTGGACGTTTTTCAATGGCAAAAATCAATGAATATTGTAAATGCACAAACAGTAATTTCTCCGCATTGCAAGGTGCAATTCTGAAATTTTTTGCTTTTTCCTGCTCCTCTTAGCATGATAAAGAAGATTCAAAGAGAGTGAGATGCCAGCTCCTTTCATTCAGTCAGTAGCTTCAATCATTTCTGGACGTTTTTCAATGGCAAAAATCAATGAATATTGTAAATGCACAAACTGTAATTTCTCCGCATTGTAAGGTGCAATTATGAAATTTTTTGCTTTTTCCTGCTCCTCTTAGCATGATAAAGAAGATTCAAAGAGAGTGAGATGCCAGCTCCTTTCATTCAGTCAGTAGCTTCAATCATTTCTGGACGTTTTTCAATGGCAAAAATCAATGAATATTGTAAATGCACAAACTGTAATTTCTCCGCATTGTAAGGTGCAATTCTGAAATTTTTTGCTTTTTCCTGCTCCTCTTAGCATGATAAAGAAGATTCAAAGAGAGTGAGATGCCAGCTCCTTTCATTCAGTCAGTAGCTTCAAACATTTCTGGTATATGAATAACATGATGTTTTTCAATGGCAAAAATCAATGAATATTGTAAATGCACAAACAGTAATTTCTCCGCATTGCAAGGTGCAATTCTGAAATTTTTTGCTTTTTCCTGCTCCTCTTAGCATGATAAAGAAGATTCAAAGAGAGTGAGATGCCAGCTCCTTTCATTCAGTCAGTAGCTTCAAACATTTCTGGTATATGAATAACATGATGTTTTTCAATGGCAAAAATCAATGAATATTGTAAATGCACAAACAGTAATTTCTCCGCATTGCAAGGTGCAAGTCTGAAATTTTTTGCTTTTTCCTGCTCCTCTTAGCATGATAAAGAAGATTCAAAGAGAGTGAGATGCCAGCTACTTTCATTCAGTCAGTAGCTTCAATCATTTCTGGACGTTTTTCAATGGTAAAAATCAATGAATATTGTAAATGCACAAACAGTAATTTCTCCGCATTGCAAGGTGCAATTCTGAAATTTTTTGCTTTTTCCCGCTCCTCTTAGCATGATAAAGAAGATTCAAAGAGAGTGAGATGCCAGCTCCTTTCATTCAGTCAGTAGCTTCAATCATTTCTGGACGTTTTTCAATGGCAAAAATCAATGAATATTGTAAATGCACAAACAGTAATTTCTCCGCATTGCAAGGTGCAATTCTGAAATTTTTTGCTTTTTCCTGCTCCTCTTAGCATGATAAAGAAGATTCAAAGAGAGTGAGATGCCAGCTCCTTTCATTCAGTCAGTAGCTTCAATCATTTCTGGTAAATGAATAACATGATGTTTTTCAATGGCAAAAATCAATGAATTTTGTAAATGCACAAACAGTAATTTCTCCGCATTGCAAGGTGCAATTCTGAAATTTTTTGCTTTTTCCTGCTCCTCTTAGCATGATAAAGAAGATTCAAAGTGAGTGAGATGCCAGCTCCTTTCATTCAGTCAGTAGCTTCAATCATTTCTGGACGTTTTTCAATGGCAAAAATCAATGAATATTGTAAATGTACAAACAGTAATTTCTCCGCATTGCAAGGTGCAATTCTGAAATTTTTTGCTTTTTCCTGCTCCTCTTAGCATGATAAAGAAGATTCAAAGAGAGTGAGGTTCCAGCTCCTTTCATTCAGTCAGTAGCTTCAAACATTTCTGGTATATGAATGACATGTTTTTCAATGGCAAAAATCAATGAATATTGTAAATGCACAAAGAGTAATTTCTCCGCATTGCAAGGTGCAATTCTGAAATTTTTTGCTTTTTCCTGCTCCTCTTAACTTGATAAAGAAGATTCAAAGAGAGTGAGATGCCAGCTCCTTTCATTCAGTCAGTAGCTTCAATCATTTCTAGACGTTTTTCAATGGCAAAAATCAATGAATATTGTAAATGCACAAACTGTAATTTCTCCGCATTGTAAGGTGCAATTCTGAAATTTTTTGCTTTTTCCTGCTCCTCTTAGCATGATAAAGAAGATTCAAAGAGAGTGAGATGCCAGCTCCTTTCATTCAGTCAGTAGCTTCAATCATTTCTGGACGTTTTTCAATGGCAAAAATCAATGAATATTGTAAATGCACAAACAGTAATTTCTCCGCATTGCAAGGTGCAATTCTGAAATTTTTTGCTTTTTCCTGCTCCTCTTAGCATGATAAAGAAGATTCAAAGAGAGTGAGATGCCAGCTCCTTTCATTCAGTCAGTAGCTTCAAACATTTCTGGTATATGAATAACATGATGTTTTTCAATGGCAAAAATCAATGAATATTGTAAATGCACAAACAGTAATTTCTCCGCATTGCAAGGTGCAAGTCTGAAATTTTTTGCTTTTTCCTGCTCCTCTTAGCATGATAAAGAAGATTCAAAGAGAGTGAGATGCCAGCTACTTTCATTCAGTCAGTAGCTTCAATCATTTCTGGACGTTTTTCAATGGCAAAAATCAATGAATATTGTAAATGCACAAACAGTAATTTCTTCGCATTGCAAGGTGCAATTCTGAAATGTTTTGCTTTTTCCTGCTCCTCTTAGCATGATAAAGAATATTCAAAGAGAGTGAGATGCCAGCTCCTTTCATTCAGTCAGTAGCTTCAATCATTTCTGGTAAATGAATACCATGATGTTTTTCAATGGCAAAAATCAATGAATTTTGTAAATGCACAAACAGTAATTTCTCCGCATTGCAAGGCGCAATTCTGAAATTTTTTGCTTTTTCCTGCTCCTCTTAGCATGATAAAGAAGATTCAAAGAGAGTGAGATGCCAGCTCCTTTCATTCAGTCAGTAGCTTCAATCATTTCTGGACGTTTTTCAATGGCAAAAATCAATGAATATTGTAAATGCACAAACAGTAATTTCTCCGCATTGCAAGGTGCAATTCTGAAATTTTTTGCTTTTTCCTGCTCCGCTTAGCATGATAAAGAAGATTCAAAGAGAGTGAGATGCCAGCTCCTTTCATTCAGTCAGTAGCTTCAATCATTTCTGGATGTTTTTCAATGGCAAAAGTCAATGAATATTGTAAATGCACAAACTGTAATTTCTTCGCATTGCAAGGTGCAATTCTGAAATTTTTTGCTTTTCCTGCTCCTCTTAGCATGATAAAGAAGATTCATAGAGAGTGAGATGCCAGCTCCTTTCATTCAGTCAGTAGCTTCAATCATTTCTGGACGTTTTTCAATGGCAAAAATCAATGAATATTGTAATTGCACAAACAGTAATTTCTCCGCATTGCAAGGTGCAATTCTGAAATTTTTTGCTTTTTCCTGCTCCTCTTAGCATGATAAAGAAGATTCAAAGAGAGTGAGATGCCAGCTCCTTTCATTCAGTCAGTAGCTTCAAACATTTCTGGTATATGAATAACATGATGTTTTTCAATGGCAAAAATCAATGAATATTGTAAATGCACAAACAGTAATTTCTCCGCATTGCAAGGTGCAATTCTGAAATTTTTTGCTTTTTCCTGCTCCTCTTAGCATGATAAAGAAGATTCAAAGAGAGTGAGATGCCAGCTCCTTTCATTCAGTCAGTAGCTTCAATCATTTCTGGACGTTTTTCAATGGCAAAAATCAATGAATATTGTAAATGCACAAACAGTAATTTCTCCGCATTGCAAGGTGCAATTCTGAAATTTTTTGCTTTTTCCTGCTCCTCTTAGCATGATAAAGAAGATTCAAAGAGAGTGAGATGCCAGCTCCTTTCATTCAGTCAGTAGCTTCAATCATTTCTGGTCGTTTTTCAATGGCAAAAATCAATGAATATTGTAAATGCACAAACTGTAATTTCTCCGCATTGTAAGGTGCAATTCTGAAATTTTTTGCTTTTTCCTGCTCCTCTTAGCATGATAAAGAAGATTCAAAGAGAGTGAGATGCCAGCTCCTTTCATTCAGTCAGTAGCTTCAATCATTTCTGGACGTTTTTCAATGGCAAAAATCAATGAATATTGTAAATGCACAAACAGTAATTTCTCCGCATTGCAAGGTGCAATTCTGAAATTTTTTGCTTTTTCCTGCTCCTCTTAGCATGATAAAGAAGATTCAAAGAGAGTGAGATGCCAGCTCCTTTCATTCAGTCAGTAGCTTCAAACATTTCTGGTATATGAATAACATGATGTTTTTCAATGGCAAAAATCAATGAATATTGTAAATGCACAAACAGTAATTTCTCCGCATTGCAAGGTGCAAGTCTGAAATTTTTTGCTTTTTCCTGCTCCTCTTAGCATGATAAAGAAGATTCAAAGAGAGTGAGATGCCAGCTACTTTCATTCAGTCAGTAGCTTCAATCATTTCTGGACGTTTTTCAATGGTAAAAATCAATGAATATTGTAAATGCACAAACAGTAATTTCTCCGCATTGCAAGGTGCAATTCTGAAATTTTTTGCTTTTTCCTGCTCCTCTTAGCATGATAAAGAAGATTCAAAGAGAGTGAGATGCCAGCTCCTTTCATTCAGTCAGTAGCTTCAATCATTTCTGGACGTTTTTCAATGGCAAAAATCAATGAATATTGTAAATGCACAAACAGTAATTTCTCCGCATTGCAAGGTGCAATTCTGAAATTTTTTGCTTTTTCCTGCTCCTCTTAGCATGATAAAGAAGTTTCAAAGAGAGTGAGATGCCAGCTCCTTTCATTCAGTCAGTAGCTTCAATCATTTCTGGTAAATGAATAACATGATGTTTTTCAATGGCAAAAATCAATGAATTTTGTAAATGCACAAACACTAATTTCTCCGCATTGCAAGGCGCAATTCTGAAATTTTTTGCTTTTTCCTGCTCCTCTTAGCATGATAAAGAAGATTCAAAGAGAGTGAGATGCCAGCTCCTTTCATTCAGTCAGTAGCTTCAATCATTTCTGAACGTTTTTCAATGGCAAAAATCAATGAATATTGTAAATGCACAAACAGTAATTTCTCCGCATTGCAAGGTGCAATTCTGAAATTTTTTGCTTTTTCCTGCTCCTCTTAGCATGATAAAGAAGATTCAAAGAGAGTGAGGTGCCAGCTCCTTTCATTCAGTCAGTAGCTTCAAACATTTCTGGTATATGAATAACATGTTTTTCAATGGCAAAAATCAATGAATATTGTAAATGCACAAACAGTAATTTCTCCGCATTGCAAGGAGCAATTCTGAAATTTTTTGCTTTTTCCTGCTCCTCTTAGCATGATAAAGAAGATTCAAAGAGAGTGAGATGCCAGCTCCTTTCATTCAGTCAGTAGCTTCAATCATTTCTGGACGTTTTTCAATGGCAAAAATCAATGAATATTGTAAATGCACAAACAGTAATTTCTCCGCATTGCAAGGTGCAATTCTGAAATTTTTTGCTTTTTCCTGCTCCTCTTAGCATGATAAAGAAGATTCAAAGAGAGTGAGATGCCAGCTCCTTTCATTCAGTCAGTAGCTTCAATCATTTCTGGACGTTTTTCAATGGCAAAAATCAATGAATATTGTAAATGCACAAACTGTAATTTCTCCGCATTGCAAGGTGCAATTCTGAAATTTTTTGCTTTTTCCTGCTCCTCTTAGCATGATAAAGAAGATTCAAAGAGAGTGAGATGCCAGCTCCTTTCATTCAGTCAGTAGCTTCAAACATTTCTGGTATATGAATAACATGATGTTTTTCAATGGCAAAAATCAATGAATATTGTAAATGCACAAACAGTAATTTCTCCGCATTGCAAGGTGCAATTCTGAAATTTTTTGTTTTTTCCTGCTCCTCTTAGCATGATAAAGAAGATTCAAAGAGAGTGAGATGCCAGCTCCTTTCATTCAGTCAGTAGCTTCAAACATTTCTGGTATATGAATAACATGATGTTTTTCAATGGCAAAAATCAATGAATATTGTAAATGCACAAACAGTAATTTCTCCGCATTGCAAGGTGCAATTCTGAAATTTTTTGCTTTTTCCTGCTCCTCTTAGCATGTTAAAGAAGATTCAAAGAGAGTGAGATGCCAGCTCCTTTCGTTCAGTCAGTAGCCTCAATCATTTCTGGACGTTTTTCAATGGTAAAAATCAATGAATATTGTAAATGCACAAACAGTAATTTCTCCGCATTGCAAGGTGCAATTCTGAAATTTTTTGCTTTTTCCTGCTCCTCTTAGCATGATAAAGAAGATTCAAAGAGAGTGAGATGCCAGCTCCTTTCATTCAGTCAGTAGCTTCAATCATTTCTGGACGTTTTTCAATGGCAAAAATCAATGAATATTGTAAATGCACAAACAGTAATTTCTCCGCATTGCAAGGTGCAATTCTGAAATTTTTTGCTTTTACCTGCTCCTCTTAGCATGATAAAGAAGATTCAAAGAGAGTGAGATGCCAGCTCCTTTCATTCAGTCAGTAGCTTCAATCATTTCTGGACGTTTTTCAATGGCAAAAATCAATGAATATTGTAAATGCACAAACAGTAATTTCTCCGCATTGCAAGTTGCAATTCTGAAATTTTTTGCTTTTTCCTGCTCCACTTAGCATGATAAAGAAGATTCAAAGAGAGTGAGATGCCAGCTCCTTTCATTCAGTCAGTAGCTTCAAACATTTCTGGTATATGAATAACATGATGTTTTTCAATGGCAAAAATCAATGAATATTGTAAATGCACAAACAGTAATTTCTCCGCATTGCAAGGTGCAATTCTGAAATTTTTTGCTTTTTCCTGCTCCTCTTAGCATGATAAAGAAGATTCAAAGAGAGTGAGATGCCAGCTCCTTTCGTTCAGTCAGTAGCTTCAATCATTTCTGGACGTTTTTCAATGGCAAAAATCATTGAATATTATAAATGCACAAACAGTAATTTCTCCGCATTGCATTGTGCAATTCTGAAATTTTTTACTTTTTCCTGCTCCTCTTAGCATGATAAAGAAGATTCAAAGAGAGTGAGATGCCAGCTCCTTTCATTCAGTCAGTAGCTTCAATCATTTCTGGTATATGAATAACATGATGTTTTTCAATGGCAAAAATCAATGAATATTGTAAATGCACAAACAGTAATTTCTCCGCATTGCAAGGTGCAATTCTGAAATTTTTTGCCTTTTCCTGCTCCTCTTAGCATGATAAAGAAGATTCAAAGAGAGTGAGATGCCAGCTCCTTTCATTCAGTCAGTAGCTTCAATAATTTCTGGACGTTTTTCAATGGCAAAAATCAATGAATATTGTAAATGCACAAACAGTAATTTCTCCGCATTGCAAGGTGCAATTCTGAAATTTTTTGCTTTTTCCTGCTCCTCTTAGCATGATAAACATGATTCAAAGAGAGTGAGATGCCAGCTCCTTTCATTCAGTCAGTAGCTTCAATCATTTCTGGACGTTTTTCAATGGCAAAAATCAATGAATATTGTAAATGCACAAACAGTAATTTCTCCGCATTGCAAGGTGCAATTATGAAATTTTTTGCTTTTTCCTGCTCCTCTTAGCATGATAAAGAAGATTCAAAGAGAGTGAGATGCCAGCTCCTTTCATTCAGTCAGTAGCTTCAAACATTTCTGGTATATGAATAACATGATGTTTTTCAATGGCAAAAATCAATGAATATTGTAAATGCACAAACAGTAATTTCTCCGCATTGCAAGGTGCAATTCTGAAATTTTTTGCTTTTTCCTGCTCCTCTTAGCATGATAAAGAAGATTCAAAGAGAGTGAGATGCCAGCTCCTTTCATTCAGTCAGTAGCTTCAATCATTTCTGAACGTTTTTCAATGGCAAAAATCAATGAATATTGTAAATGCACAAACAGTAATTTCTCCGCATTGCAAGGTGCAATTCTGAAATTTTTTGCTTTTTCCTGCTCCTCTTAGCATGATAAAGAAGATTCAAAGAGAGTGAGATGCCAGCTCCTTTCATTCAGTCAGTAGCTTCAATCATTTCTGGACGTTTTTCAATGGCAAAAATCAATGAATATTGTAAATGCACAAACAGTAATTTCTCCGCATTGCAAGGTGCAATTCTGAAATTTTTTGCTTTTTCCTGCTCCTCTTAGCATGATAAAGAAGATTCAAAGAGAGTGAGGTGCCAGCTCCTTTCATTCAGTCAGTAGCTTCAAACATTTCTGGTATATGAATAACATGTTTTTCAATGGCAAAAATCAATGAATATTGTAAATGCACAAACAGTAATTTCTCCGCATTGCAAGGAGCAATTCTGAAATTTTTTGCTTTTTCCTGCTCCTCTTAGCATGATAAAGAAGATTCAAAGAGAGTGAGATGCCAGCTCCTTTCATTCAGTCAGTAGCTTCAATCATTTCTGGACGTTTTTCAATGGCAAAAATCAATGAATATTGTAAATGCACAAACAGTAATTTCTCCGCATTGCAAGGTGCAATTCTGAAATTTTTTGCTTTTTCCTGCTCCTCTTAGCATGATAAAGAAGATTCAAAGAGAGTGAGATGCCAGCTCCTTTCATTCAGTCAGTAGCTTCAATCATTTCTGGACGTTTTTCAATGGCAAAAATCAATGAATATTGTAAATGCACAAACTGTAATTTCTCCGCATTGCAAGGTGCAATTCTGAAATTTTTTGCTTTTTCCTGCTCCTCTTAGCATGATAAAGAAGATTCAAAGAGAGTGAGATGCCAGCTCCTTTCATTCAGTCAGTAGCTTCAAACATTTCTGGTATATGAATAACATGATGTTTTTCAATGGCAAAAATCAATGAATATTGTAAATGCACAAACAGTAATTTCTCCGCATTGCAAGGTGCAATTCTGAAATTTTTTGTTTTTTCCTGCTCCTCTTAGCATGATAAAGAAGATTCAAAGAGAGTGAGATGCCAGCTCCTTTCATTCAGTCAGTAGCTTCAAACATTTCTGGTATATGAATAACATGATGTTTTTCAATGGCAAAAATCAATGAATATTGTAAATGCACAAACAGTAATTTCTCCGCATTGCAAGGTGCAATTCTGAAATTTTTTGCTTTTTCCTGCTCCTCTTAGCATGTTAAAGAAGATTCAAAGAGAGTGAGATGCCAGCTCCTTTCGTTCAGTCAGTAGCCTCAATCATTTCTGGACGTTTTTCAATGGTAAAAATCAATGAATATTGTAAATGCACAAACAGTAATTTCTCCGCATTGCAAGGTGCAATTCTGAAATTTTTTGCTTTTTCCTGCTCCTCTTAGCATGATAAAGAAGATTCAAAGAGAGTGAGATGCCAGCTCCTTTCATTCAGTCAGTAGCTTCAAACATTTCTGGTATATGAATAACATGATGTTTTTCAATGGCAAAAATCAATGAATATTGTAAATGCACAAACAGTAATTTCTCCGCATTGCAAGGTGCAATTCTGAAATTTTTTGCTTTTTCCTGCTCCTCTTAGCATGATAAAGAAGATTCAAAGAGAGTGAGATGCCAGCTCCTTTCATTCAGTCAGTAGCTTCAATCATTTCTGGTATATGAATAACATGATGTTTTTCAATGGCAAAAATCAATGAATATTGTAAATGCACAAACAGTAATTTCTCCGCATTGCAAGGTGCAATTCTGAAATTTTTTGCTTTTTCCTGCTCCTGTTAGCATGATAAAGAAGATTCAAAGAGAGTGAGATGCCAGCTCCTTTCATTCAGTCAGTAGCTTCAATAATTTCTGGACGTTTTTCAATGGCAAAAATCAATGAATATTGTAAATGCACAAACAGTAATTTCTCCGCATTGCAAGGTGCAATTCTGAAATTTTTTGCTTTTTCCTGCTCCTCTTAGCATGATAAACATGATTCAAAGAGAGTGAGATGCCAGCTCCTTTCATTCAGTCAGTAGCTTCAATCATTTCTGGACGTTTTTCAATGGCAAAAATCAATGAATATTGTAAATGCACAAACAGTAATTTCTCCGCATTGCAAGGTGCAATTCTGAAATTTTTTGCTTTTACCTGCTCCTCTTAGCATGATAAAGAAGATTCAAAGAGAGTGAGATGCCAGCTCCTTTCATTCAGTCAGTAGCTTCAATCATTTCTGGACGTTTTTCAATGGCAAAAATCAATGAATATTGTAAATGCACAAACAGTAATTTCTCCGCATTGCAAGTTGCAATTCTGAAATTTTTTGCTTTTTCCTGCTCCACTTAGCATGATAAAGAAGATTCAAAGAGAGTGAGATGCCAGCTCCTTTCATTCAGTCAGTAGCTTCAAACATTTCTGGTATATGAATAACATGATGTTTTTCAATGGCAAAAATCAATGAATATTGTAAATGCACAAACAGTAATTTCTCCGCATTGCAAGGTGCAATTCTGAAATTTTTTGCTTTTTCCTGCTCCTCTTAGCATGATAAAGAAGATTCAAAGAGAGTGAGATGCCAGCTCCTTTCGTTCAGTCAGTAGCTTCAATCATTTCTGGACGTTTTTCAATGGCAAAAATCATTGAATATTATAAATGCACAAACAGTAATTTCTCCGCATTGCATAGTGCAATTCTGAAATTTTTTACTTTTTCCTGCTCCTCTTAGCATGATAAAGAAGATTCAAAGAGAGTGAGATGCCAGCTCCTTTCATTCAGTCAGTAGCTTCAATCATTTCTGGTATATGAATAACATGATGTTTTTCAATGGCAAAAATCAATGAATATTGTAAATGCACAAACAGTAATTTCTCCGCATTGCAAGGTGCAATTCTGAAATTTTTTGCTTTTTCCTGCTCCTCTTAGCATGATAAAGAAGATTCAAAGAGAGTGAGATGCCAGCTCCTTTCATTCAGTCAGTAGCTTCAATAATTTCTGGACGTTTTTCAATGGCAAAAATCAATGAATATTGTAAATGCACAAACAGTAATTTCTCCGCATTGCAAGGTGCAATTCTGAAATTTTTTGCTTTTTCCTGCTCCTCTTAGCATGATAAACATGATTCAAAGAGAGTGAGATGCCAGCTCCTTTCATTCAGTCAGTAGCTTCAATCATTTCTGGACGTTTTTCAATGGCAAAAATCAATGAATATTGTAAATGCACAAACAGTAATTTCTCCGCATTGCAAGGTGCAATTATGAAATTTTTTGCTTTTTCCTGCTCCTCTTAGCATGATAAAGAAGATTCAAAGAGAGTGAGATGCCAGCTCCTTTCATTCAGTCAGTAGCTTCAAACATTTCTGGTATATGAATAACATGATGTTTTTCAATGGCAAAAATCAATGAATATTGTAAATGCACAAACAGTAATTTCTCCGCATTGCAAGGTGCAATTCTGAAATTTTTTGCTTTTTCCTGCTCCTCTTAGCATGATAAAGAAGATTCAAAGAGAGTGAGATGCCAGCTCCTTTCATTCAGTCAGTAGCTTCAATCATTTCTGGATGTTTTTCAATGGCAAAAATCAATGAATATTGTAAATGCACAAACAGTAATTTCTCCGCATTGCAAGGTGCAATTCTGAAATTTTTTGCTTTTTCCTGCTCCTCTTAGCATGATAAACAAGATTCAAAGAGAGTGAGATGCCAGCTCCTTTCATTCAGTCAGTAGCTTCAATCATTTCTGGACGTTTTTCAATGGCAAAAATCAATGAATATTGTAAATGCACAAACAGTAATTTCTCCGCATTGCAAGGTGCAATTCTGAAATTTTTTGCTTTTTCCTGCTCCTCTTAGCATGATAAAGAAGATTCAAAGAGAGTGAGATGCCAGCTCCTTTCATTCAGTCAGTAGCTTCAAACATTTCTGGTATATGAATAACATGATGTTTTTCAATGGCAAAAATCAATGAATATTGTAAATGCACAAACAGTAATTTCTCCGCATTGCAAGGTGCAATTCTGAAATTTTTTGCTTTTTCCTGCTCCTCTTAGCATGATAAAGAAGATTCAAAGAGAGTGAGATGCCAGCTCCTTTCATTCAGTCAGTAGCTTCAATCATTTCTGGATGTTTTTCAATGGCAAAAATCAATGAATATTGTAAATGCACAAACAGTAATTTCTCCGCATTGCAAGGTGCAATTCTGAAATTTTTTGCTTTTTCCTGCTCCTCTTAGCATGATAAACAAGATTCAAAGAGAGTGAGATGCCAGCTCCTTTCATTCAGTCAGTAGCTTCAATCATTTCTGGACGTTTTTCAATGGCAAAAATCAATGAATATTGTAAATGCACAAACAGTAATTTCTCCGCATTGCAAGGTGCAATTCTGAAATTTTTTGCTTTTTCCTGCTCCTCTTAGCATGATAAAGAAGATTCAAAGAGAGTGAGATGCCAGCTCCTTTCATTCAGTCAGTAGCTTCAAACATTTCTGGTATATGAATAACATGATGTTTTTCAATGGCAAAAATCAATGAATATTGTAAATGCACAAACAGTAATTTCTCCGCATTGCAAGGTGCAAGTCTGAAATTTTTTGCTTTTTCCTGCTCCTCTTAGCATGATAAAGAAGATTCAAAGAGAGTGAGATGCCAGCTACTTTCATTCAGTCAGTAGCTTCAATCATTTCTGGACGTTTTTCAATGGTAAAAATCAATGAATATTGTAAATGCACAAACAGTAATTTCTCCACATTGCAAGGTGCAATTCTGAAATTTTTTGCTTTTTCCTGCTCCTCTTAGCATGATAAAGAAGATTCAAAGAGAGTGAGATGCCAGCTCCTTTCATTCAGTCAGTAGCTTCAAACATTTCTGGTATATGAATAACATGATGTTTTTCAATGGCAAAAATCAATGAATATTGTAAATGCACAAACAGTAATTTCTCCGCATTGCAAGGTGCAATTCTGAAATTTTTTGCTTTTTCCTGCTCCTCTTAGCATGATAAAGAAGATTCAAAGAGAGTGAGATGCCAGCTCCTTTCATTCAGTCAGTAGCTTCAAACATTTCTGGTATATGAATAACATGATGTTTTTCAATGGCAAAAATCAATGAATATTGTAAATGCACAAACAGTAATTTCTCCGCATTGCAAGGTGCAATTCTGAAATTTTTTGCTTTTTCCTGCTCCTCTTAGCATGATAAAGAAGATTCAAAGAGAGTGAGATGCCAGCTCCTTTCATTGTCAGTAGCTTCAATCATTTCTGGATGTTTTTCAATGGCAAAAATCAATGAATATTGTAAATGCACAAACTGTAATTTCTCCGCATTGCAAGGTGCAATTCTGAAATTTTTTGCTTTTTCCTGCTCCTCTTAGCATGATAAAGAAGATTCAAAGAGAGTGAGATGCCAGCTCCTTTCATTCAGTCAGTAGCTTCAATCATTTCTGGACGTTTTTCAATGGCAAAAATCAATGAATATTGTAAATGCACAAACAGTAATTTCTCCGCATTGCAAGGTGCAATTCTGAAATTTTTTGCTTTTTCCTGCTCCTCTTAGCATGATAAAGAAGATTCAAAGAGAGTGAGATGCCAGCTCCTTTCATTCAGTCAGTACCTTCAATCATTTCTGGACGTTTTTCAATGGCAAAAATCAATGAAAATTGTAAATGCACAAACAGTAATTTCTCCGCATTGCAAGGTGCGATTCTGAAATTTTTTGCTTTTTCCTGCTCCTCTTAGCATGATAAAGAAGATTCAAAGAGAGTGAGATGCCAGCTCCTTTCATTCAGTCAGTAGCTTCAAACATTTCTGGTATATGAATAACATGATGTTTTTCAATGGCAAAAATCAATGAATATTGTAAATGCACAAACAGTAATTTCTCCGCATTGCAAGGTGCAAGTCTGAAATTTTTTGCTTTTTCCTGCTCCTCTTAGCATGATAAAGAAGATTCAAAGAGAGTGAGATGCCAGCTACTTTCATTCAGTCAGTAGCTTCAATCATTTCTGGACCTTTTTCAATGGTAAAAATCAATGAATATTGTAAATGCACAAACAGTAATTTCTCCACATTGCAAGGTGCAATTCTGAAATTTTTTGCTTTTTCCTGCTCCTCTTAGCATGATAAAGAAGATTCAAAGAGAGTGAGATGCCAGCTCCTTTCATTCAGTCAGTAGCTTCAAACATTTCTGGTATATGAATAACATGATGTTTTTCAATGGCAAAAATCAATGAATATTGTAAATGCACAAACAGTAATTTCTCCGCATTGCAAGGTGCAATTCTGAAATTTTTTGCTTTTTCCTGCTCCTCTTAGCATGATAAAGAAGATTCAAAGAGAGTGAGATGCCAGCTCCTTTCATTCAGTCAGTAGCTTCAATCATTTCTGGATGTTTTTCAATGGCAAAAATCAATGAATATTGTAAATGCACAAACAGTAATTTCTCCGCATTGCAAGGTGCAATTCTGAAATTTTTTGCTTTTTCCTGCTCCTCTTAGCATGATAAACAAGATTCAAAGAGAGTGAGATGCCAGCTCCTTTCATTCAGTCAGTAGCTTCAATCATTTCTGGACGTTTTTCAATGGCAAAAATCAATGAATATTGTAAATGCACAAACAGTAATTTCTCCGCATTGCAAGGTGCAATTCTGAAATTTTTTGCTTTTTCCTGCTCCTCTTAGCATGATAAAGAAGATTCAAAGAGAGTGAGATGCCAGCTCCTTTCATTCAGTCAGTAGCTTCAAACATTTCTGGTATATGAATAACATGATGTTTTTCAATGGCAAAAATCAATGAATATTGTAAATGCACAAACAGTAATTTCTCCGCATTGCAAGGTGCAATTCTGAAATTTTTTGCTTTTTCCTGCTCCTCTTAGCATGATAAAGAAGATTCAAAGAGAGTGAGATGCCAGCTCCTTTCATTCAGTCAGTAGCTTCAATCATTTCTGGATGTTTTTCAATGGCAAAAATCAATGAATATTGTAAATGCACAAACAGTAATTTCTCCGCATTGCAAGGTGCAATTCTGAAATTTTTTGCTTTTTCCTGCTCCTCTTAGCATGATAAACAAGATTCAAAGAGAGTGAGATGCCAGCTCCTTTCATTCAGTCAGTAGCTTCAATCATTTCTGGACGTTTTTCAATGGCAAAAATCAATGAATATTGTAAATGCACAAACAGTAATTTCTCCGCATTGCAAGGTGCAATTCTGAAATTTTTTGCTTTTTCCTGCTCCTCTTAGCATGATAAAGAAGATTCAAAGAGAGTGAGATGCCAGCTCCTTTCATTCAGTCAGTAGCTTCAAACATTTCTGGTATATGAATAACATGATGTTTTTCAATGGCAAAAATCAATGAATATTGTAAATGCACAAACAGTAATTTCTCCGCATTGCAAGGTGCAAGTCTGAAATTTTTTGCTTTTTCCTGCTCCTCTTAGCATGATAAAGAAGATTCAAAGAGAGTGAGATGCCAGCTACTTTCATTCAGTCAGTAGCTTCAATCATTTCTGGACGTTTTTCAATGGTAAAAATCAATGAATATTGTAAATGCACAAACAGTAATTTCTCCACATTGCAAGGTGCAATTCTGAAATTTTTTGCTTTTTCCTGCTCCTCTTAGCATGATAAAGAAGATTCAAAGAGAGTGAGATGCCAGCTCCTTTCATTCAGTCAGTAGCTTCAAACATTTCTGGTATATGAATAACATGATGTTTTTCAATGGCAAAAATCAATGAATATTGTAAATGCACAAACAGTAATTTCTCCGCATTGCAAGGTGCAATTCTGAAATTTTTTGCTTTTTCCTGCTCCTCTTAGCATGATAAAGAAGATTCAAAGTGAGTGAGATGCCAGCTCCTTTCATTCAGTCAGTAGCTTCAAACATTTCTGGTATATGAATAACATGATGTTTTTCAATGGCAAAAATCAATGAATATTGTAAATGCACAAACAGTAATTTCTCCGCATTGCAAGGTGCAATTCTGAAATTTTTTGCTTTTTCCTGCTCCTCTTAGCATGATAAAGAAGATTCAAAGAGAGTGAGATGCCAGCTCCTTTCGTTCAGTCAGTAGCTTCAATCATTTCTGGACGTTTTTCAATGGCAAAAATCATTGAATATTATAAATGCACAAACAGTAATTTCTCCGCATTGCATAGTGCAATTCTGAAATTTTTTACTTTTTCCTGCTCCTCTTAGCATGATAAAGAAGATTCAAAGAGAGTGAGATGCCAGCTCCTTTCATTCAGTCAGTAGCTTCAATCATTTCTGGTATATGAATAACATGATGTTTTTCAATGGCAAAAATCAATGAATATTGTAAATGCACAAACAGTAATTTCTCCGCATTGCAAGGTGCAATTCTGAAATTTTTTGCTTTTTCCTGCTCCTCTTAGCATGATAAAGAAGATTCAAAGAGAGTGAGATGCCAGCTCCTTTCATTCAGTCAGTAGCTTCAATAATTTCTGGACGTTTTTCAATGGCAAAAATCAATGAATATTGTAAATGCACAAACAGTAATTTCTCCGCATTGCAAGGTGCAATTCTGAAATTTTTTGCTTTTTCCTGCTCCTCTTAGCATGATAAACATGATTCAAAGAGAGTGAGATGCCAGCTCCTTTCATTCAGTCAGTAGCTTCAATCATTTCTGGACGTTTTTCAATGGCAAAAATCAATGAATATTGTAAATGCACAAACAGTAATTTCTCCGCATTGCAAGGTGCAATTATGAAATTTTTTGCTTTTTCCTGCTCCTCTTAGCATGATAAAGAAGATTCAAAGAGAGTGAGATGCCAGCTCCTTTCATTCAGTCAGTAGCTTCAAACATTTCTGGTATATGAATAACATGATGTTTTTCAATGGCAAAAATCAATGAATATTGTAAATGCACAAACAGTAATTTCTCCGCATTGCAAGGTGCAATTCTGAAATTTTTTGCTTTTTCCTGCTCCTCTTAGCATGATAAAGAAGATTCAAAGAGAGTGAGATGCCAGCTCCTTTCATTCAGTCAGTAGCTTCAATCATTTCTGGATGTTTTTCAATGGCAAAAATCAATGAATATTGTAAATGCACAAACAGTAATTTCTCTGCATTGCAAGGTGCAATTCTGAAATTTTTTGCTTTTTCCTGCTCCTCTTAGCATGATAAACAAGATTCAAAGAGAGTGAGATGCCAGCTCCTTTCATTCAGTCAGTAGCTTCAATCATTTCTGGACGTTTTTCAATGGCAAAAATCAATGAATATTGTAAATGCACAAACAGTAATTTCTCCGCATTGCAAGGTGCAATTCTGAAATTTTTTGCTTTTTCCTGCTCCTCTTAGCATGATAAAGAAGATTCAAAGAGAGTGAGATGCCAGCTCCTTTCATTCAGTCAGTAGCTTCAAACATTTCTGGTATATGAATAACATGATGTTTTTCAATGGCAAAAATCAATGAATATTGTAAATGCACAAACAGTAATTTCTCCGCATTGCAAGGTGCAATTCTGAAATTTTTTGCTTTTTCCTGCTCCTCTTAGCATGATAAAGAAGATTCAAAGAGAGTGAGATGCCAGCTCCTTTCATTCAGTCAGTAGCTTCAATCATTTCTGGATGTTTTTCAATGGCAAAAATCAATGAATATTGTAAATGCACAAACAGTAATTTCTCCGCATTGCAAGGTGCAATTCTGAAATTTTTTGCTTTTTCCTGCTCCTCTTAGCATGATAAACAAGATTCAAAGAGAGTGAGATGCCAGCTCCTTTCATTCAGTCAGTAGCTTCAATCATTTCTGGACGTTTTTCAATGGCAAAAATCAATGAATATTGTAAATGCACAAACAGTAATTTCTCCGCATTGCAAGGTGCAATTCTGAAATTTTTTGCTTTTTCCTGCTCCTCTTAGCATGATAAAGAAGATTCAAAGAGAGTGAGATGCCAGCTCCTTTCATTCAGTCAGTAGCTTCAAACATTTCTGGTATATGAATAACATGATGTTTTTCAATGGCAAAAATCAATGAATATTGTAAATGCACAAACAGTAATTTCTCCGCATTGCAAGGTGCAAGTCTGAAATTTTTTGCTTTTTCCTGCTCCTCTTAGCATGATAAAGAAGATTCAAAGAGAGTGAGATGCCAGCTACTTTCATTCAGTCAGTAGCTTCAATCATTTCTGGACGTTTTTCAATGGTAAAAATCAATGAATATTGTAAATGCACAAACAGTAATTTCTCCACATTGCAAGGTGCAATTCTGAAATTTTTTGCTTTTTCCTGCTCCTCTTAGCATGATAAAGAAGATTCAAAGAGAGTGAGATGCCAGCTCCTTTCATTCAGTCAGTAGCTTCAAACATTTCTGGTATATGAATTACATGATGTTTTTCAATGGCAAAAATCAATGAATATTGTAAATGCACAAACAGTAATTTCTCCGCATTGCAAGGTGCAATTCTGAAATTTTTTGCTTTTTCCTGCTCCTCTTAGCATGATAAAGAAGATTCAAAGAGAGTGAGATGCCAGCTCCTTTCATTCAGTCAGTAGCTTCAAACATTTCTGGTATATGAATAACATGATGTTTTTCAATGGCAAAAATCAATGAATATTGTAAATGCACAAACAGTAATTTCTCCGCATTGCAAGGTGCAATTCTGAAATTTTTTGCTTTTTCCTGCTCCTCTTAGCATGATAAAGAAGATTCAAAGAGAGTGAGATGCCAGCTCCTTTCATTCAGTCAGTAGCTTCAATCATTTCTGGATGTTTTTCAATGGCAAAAATCAATGAATATTGTAAATGCACAAACTGTAATTTCTCCGCATTGCAAGGTGCAATTCTGAAATTTTTTGCTTTTTCCTGCTCCTCTTAGCATGATAAAGAAGATTCAAAGAGAGTGAGATGCCAGCTCCTTTCATTCAGTCAGTAGCTTCAATCATTTCTGGACGTTTTTCAATGGCAAAAATCAATGAATATTGTAAATGCACAAACAGTAATTTCTCCGCATTGCAAGGTGCAATTCTGAAATTTTTTGCTTTTTCCTGCTCCTCTTAGCATGATAAAGAAGATTCAAAGAGAGTGAGATGCCAGCTCCTTTCATTCAGTCAGTACCTTCAATCATTTCTGGACGTTTTTCAATGGCAAAAATCAATGAAAATTGTAAATGCACAAACAGTAATTTCTCCGCATTGCAAGGTGCGATTCTGAAATTTTTTGCTTTTTCCTGCTCCTCTTAGCATGATAAAGAAGATTCAAAGAGAGTGAGATGCCAGCTCCTTTCATTCAGTCAGTAGCTTCAAACATTTCTGGTATATGAATAACATGATGTTTTTCAATGGCAAAAATCAATGAATATTGTAAATGCACAAACAGTAATTTCTCCGCATTGCAAGGTGCAATTCTGAAATTTTTTGCTTTTTCCTGCTCCTCTTAGCATGATAAAGAAGATTCAAAGAGAGTGAGATGCCAGCTCCTTTCATTCAGTCAGTAGCTTCAATCATTTCTGGATGTTTTTCAATGGCAAAAATCAATGAATATTGTAAATGCACAAACAGTAATTTCTCCGCATTGCAAGGTGCAATTCTGAAATTTTTTGCTTTTTCCTGCTCCTCTTAGCATGATAAACAAGATTCAAAGAGAGTGAGATGCCAGCTCCTTTCATTCAGTCAGTAGCTTCAATCATTTCTGGACGTTTTTCAATGGCAAAAATCAATGAATATTGTAAATGCACAAACAGTAATTTCTCCGCATTGCAAGGTGCAATTCTGAAATTTTTTGCTTTTTCCTGCTCCTCTTAGCATGATAAAGAAGATTCAAAGAGAGTGAGATGCCAGCTCCTTTCATTCAGTCAGTAGCTTCAAACATTTCTGGTATATGAATAACATGATGTTTTTCAATGGCAAAAATCAATGAATATTGTAAATGCACAAACAGTAATTTCTCCGCATTGCAAGGTGCA
This sequence comes from Phyllobates terribilis, assembly GCF_046119375.1. NCBI lineage: Eukaryota > Metazoa > Chordata > Amphibia > Anura > Dendrobatidae > Phyllobates > Phyllobates terribilis. The sequence continues at coordinate 215,501 of NW_027364334.1, forward strand.
AGTCTGAAATTTTTTGCTTTTTCCTGCTCCTCTTAGCATGATAAAGAAGATTCAAAGAGAGTGAGATGCCAGCTACTTTCATTCAGTCAGTAGCTTCAATCATTTCTGGACGTTTTTCAATGGTAAAAATCAATGAATATTGTAAATGCACAAACAGTAATTTCTCCACATTGCAAGGTGCAATTCTGAAATTTTTTGCTTTTTCCTGCTCCTCTTAGCATGATAAAGAAGATTCAAAGAGAGTGAGATGCCAGCTCCTTTCATTCAGTCAGTAGCTTCAAACATTTCTGGTATATGAATAACATGATGTTTTTCAATGGCAAAAATCAATGAATATTGTAAATGCACAAACAGTAATTTCTCCGCATTGCAAGGTGCAATTCTGAAATTTTTTGCTTTTTCCTGCTCCTCTTAGCATGATAAAGAAGATTCAAAGTGAGTGAGATGCCAGCTCCTTTCATTCAGTCAGTAGCTTCAAACATTTCTGGTATATGAATAACATGATGTTTTTCAATGGCAAAAATCAATGAATATTGTAAATGCACAAACAGTAATTTCTCCGCATTGCAAGGTGCAATTCTGAAATTTTTTGCTTTTTCCTGCTCCTCTTAGCATGATAAAGAAGATTCAAAGAGAGTGAGATGCCAGCTCCTTTCGTTCAGTCAGTAGCTTCAATCATTTCTGGACGTTTTTCAATGGCAAAAATCATTGAATATTATAAATGCACAAACAGTAATTTCTCCGCATTGCATAGTGCAATTCTGAAATTTTTTACTTTTTCCTGCTCCTCTTAGCATGATAAAGAAGATTCAAAGAGAGTGAGATGCCAGCTCCTTTCATTCAGTCAGTAGCTTCAATCATTTCTGGTATATGAATAACATGATGTTTTTCAATGGCAAAAATCAATGAATATTGTAAATGCACAAACAGTAATTTCTCCGCATTGCAAGGTGCAATTCTGAAATTTTTTGCTTTTTCCTGCTCCTCTTAGCATGATAAAGAAGATTCAAAGAGAGTGAGATGCCAGCTCCTTTCATTCAGTCAGTAGCTTCAATAATTTCTGGACGTTTTTCAATGGCAAAAATCAATGAATATTGTAAATGCACAAACAGTAATTTCTCCGCATTGCAAGGTGCAATTCTGAAATTTTTTGCTTTTTCCTGCTCCTCTTAGCATGATAAACATGATTCAAAGAGAGTGAGATGCCAGCTCCTTTCATTCAGTCAGTAGCTTCAATCATTTCTGGACGTTTTTCAATGGCAAAAATCAATGAATATTGTAAATGCACAAACAGTAATTTCTCCGCATTGCAAGGTGCAATTATGAAATTTTTTGCTTTTTCCTGCTCCTCTTAGCATGATAAAGAAGATTCAAAGAGAGTGAGATGCCAGCTCCTTTCATTCAGTCAGTAGCTTCAAACATTTCTGGTATATGAATAACATGATGTTTTTCAATGGCAAAAATCAATGAATATTGTAAATGCACAAACAGTAATTTCTCCGCATTGCAAGGTGCAATTCTGAAATTTTTTGCTTTTTCCTGCTCCTCTTAGCATGATAAAGAAGATTCAAAGAGAGTGAGATGCCAGCTCCTTTCATTCAGTCAGTAGCTTCAATCATTTCTGGATGTTTTTCAATGGCAAAAATCAATGAATATTGTAAATGCACAAACAGTAATTTCTCCGCATTGCAAGGTGCAATTCTGAAATTTTTTGCTTTTTCCTGCTCCTCTTAGCATGATAAACAAGATTCAAAGAGAGTGAGATGCCAGCTCCTTTCATTCAGTCAGTAGCTTCAATCATTTCTGGACGTTTTTCAATGGCAAAAATCAATGAATATTGTAAATGCACAAACAGTAATTTCTCCGCATTGCAAGGTGCAATTCTGAAATTTTTTGCTTTTTCCTGCTCCTCTTAGCATGATAAAGAAGATTCAAAGAGAGTGAGATGCCAGCTCCTTTCATTCAGTCAGTAGCTTCAAACATTTCTGGTATATGAATAACATGATGTTTTTCAATGGCAAAAATCAATGAATATTGTAAATGCACAAACAGTAATTTCTCCGCATTGCAAGGTGCAATTCTGAAATTTTTTGCTTTTTCCTGCTCCTCTTAGCATGATAAAGAAGATTCAAAGAGAGTGAGATGCCAGCTCCTTTCATTCAGTCAGTAGCTTCAATCATTTCTGGATGTTTTTCAATGGCAAAAATCAATGAATATTGTAAATGCACAAACAGTAATTTCTCCGCATTGCAAGGTGCAATTCTGAAATTTTTTGCTTTTTCCTGCTCCTCTTAGCATGATAAACAAGATTCAAAGAGAGTGAGATGCCAGCTCCTTTCATTCAGTCAGTAGCTTCAATCATTTCTGGACGTTTTTCAATGGCAAAAATCAATGAATATTGTAAATGCACAAACAGTAATTTCTCCGCATTGCAAGGTGCAATTCTGAAATTTTTTGCTTTTTCCTGCTCCTCTTAGCATGATAAAGAAGATTCAAAGAGAGTGAGATGCCAGCTCCTTTCATTCAGTCAGTAGCTTCAAACATTTCTGGTATATGAATAACATGATGTTTTTCAATGGCAAAAATCAATGAATATTGTAAATGCACAAACAGTAATTTCTCCGCATTGCAAGGTGCAAGTCTGAAATTTTTTGCTTTTTCCTGCTCCTCTTAGCATGATAAAGAAGATTCAAAGAGAGTGAGATGCCAGCTACTTTCATTCAGTCAGTAGCTTCAATCATTTCTGGACGTTTTTCAATGGTAAAAATCAATGAATATTGTAAATGCACAAACAGTAATTTCTCCACATTGCAAGGTGCAATTCTGAAATTTTTTGCTTTTTCCTGCTCCTCTTAGCATGATAAAGAAGATTCAAAGAGAGTGAGATGCCAGCTCCTTTCATTCAGTCAGTAGCTTCAAACATTTCTGGTATATGAATTACATGATGTTTTTCAATGGCAAAAATCAATGAATATTGTAAATGCACAAACAGTAATTTCTCCGCATTGCAAGGTGCAATTCTGAAATTTTTTGCTTTTTCCTGCTCCTCTTAGCATGATAAAGAAGATTCAAAGAGAGTGAGATGCCAGCTCCTTTCATTCAGTCAGTAGCTTCAAACATTTCTGGTATATGAATAACATGATGTTTTTCAATGGCAAAAATCAATGAATATTGTAAATGCACAAACAGTAATTTCTCCGCATTGCAAGGTGCAATTCTGAAATTTTTTGCTTTTTCCTGCTCCTCTTAGCATGATAAAGAAGATTCAAAGAGAGTGAGATGCCAGCTCCTTTCATTCAGTCAGTAGCTTCAATCATTTCTGGATGTTTTTCAATGGCAAAAATCAATGAATATTGTAAATGCACAAACTGTAATTTCTCCGCATTGCAAGGTGCAATTCTGAAATTTTTTGCTTTTTCCTGCTCCTCTTAGCATGATAAAGAAGATTCAAAGAGAGTGAGATGCCAGCTCCTTTCATTCAGTCAGTAGCTTCAATCATTTCTGGACGTTTTTCAATGGCAAAAATCAATGAATATTGTAAATGCACAAACAGTAATTTCTCCGCATTGCAAGGTGCAATTCTGAAATTTTTTGCTTTTTCCTGCTCCTCTTAGCATGATAAAGAAGATTCAAAGAGAGTGAGATGCCAGCTCCTTTCATTCAGTCAGTACCTTCAATCATTTCTGGACGTTTTTCAATGGCAAAAATCAATGAAAATTGTAAATGCACAAACAGTAATTTCTCCGCATTGCAAGGTGCGATTCTGAAATTTTTTGCTTTTTCCTGCTCCTCTTAGCATGATAAAGAAGATTCAAAGAGAGTGAGATGCCAGCTCCTTTCATTCAGTCAGTAGCTTCAAACATTTCTGGTATATGAATAACATGATGTTTTTCAATGGCAAAAATCAATGAATATTGTAAATGCACAAACAGTAATTTCTCCGCATTGCAAGGTGCAAGTCTGAAATTTTTTGCTTTTTCCTGCTCCTCTTAGCATGATAAAGAAGATTCAAAGAGAGTGAGATGCCAGCTACTTTCATTCAGTCAGTAGCTTCAATCATTTCTGGACCTTTTTCAATGGTAAAAATCAATGAATATTGTAAATGCACAAACAGTAATTTCTCCACATTGCAAGGTGCAATTCTGAAATTTTTTGCTTTTTCCTGCTCCTCTTAGCATGATAAAGAAGATTCAAAGAGAGTGAGATGCCAGCTCCTTTCATTCAGTCAGTAGCTTCAAACATTTCTGGTATATGAATAACATGATGTTTTTCAATGGCAAAAATCAATGAATATTGTAAATGCACAAACAGTAATTTCTCCGCATTGCAAGGTGCAATTCTGAAATTTTTTGCTTTTTCCTGCTCCTCTTAGCATGATAAAGAAGATTCAAAGAGAGTGAGATGCCAGCTCCTTTCATTCAGTCAGTAGCTTCAATCATTTCTGGATGTTTTTCAATGGCAAAAATCAATGAATATTGTAAATGCACAAACAGTAATTTCTCCGCATTGCAAGGTGCAATTCTGAAATTTTTTGCTTTTTCCTGCTCCTCTTAGCATGATAAACAAGATTCAAAGAGAGTGAGATGCCAGCTCCTTTCATTCAGTCAGTAGCTTCAATCATTTCTGGACGTTTTTCAATGGCAAAAATCAATGAATATTGTAAATGCACAAACAGTAATTTCTCCGCATTGCAAGGTGCAATTCTGAAATTTTTTGCTTTTTCCTGCTCCTCTTAGCATGATAAAGAAGATTCAAAGAGAGTGAGATGCCAGCTCCTTTCATTCAGTCAGTAGCTTCAAACATTTCTGGTATATGAATAACATGATGTTTTTCAATGGCAAAAATCAATGAATATTGTAAATGCACAAACAGTAATTTCTCCGCATTGCAAGGTGCAATTCTGAAATTTTTTGCTTTTTCCTGCTCCTCTTAGCATGATAAAGAAGATTCAAAGAGAGTGAGATGCCAGCTCCTTTCATTCAGTCAGTAGCTTCAATCATTTCTGGATGTTTTTCAATGGCAAAAATCAATGAATATTGTAAATGCACAAACAGTAATTTCTCCGCATTGCAAGGTGCAATTCTGAAATTTTTTGCTTTTTCCTGCTCCTCTTAGCATGATAAACAAGATTCAAAGAGAGTGAGATGCCAGCTCCTTTCATTCAGTCAGTAGCTTCAATCATTTCTGGACGTTTTTCAATGGCAAAAATCAATGAATATTGTAAATGCACAAACAGTAATTTCTCCGCATTGCAAGGTGCAATTCTGAAATTTTTTGCTTTTTCCTGCTCCTCTTAGCATGATAAAGAAGATTCAAAGAGAGTGAGATGCCAGCTCCTTTCATTCAGTCAGTAGCTTCAAACATTTCTGGTATATGAATAACATGATGTTTTTCAATGGCAAAAATCAATGAATATTGTAAATGCACAAACAGTAATTTCTCCGCATTGCAAGGTGCAAGTCTGAAATTTTTTGCTTTTTCCTGCTCCTCTTAGCATGATAAAGAAGATTCAAAGAGAGTGAGATGCCAGCTACTTTCATTCAGTCAGTAGCTTCAATCATTTCTGGACGTTTTTCAATGGTAAAAATCAATGAATATTGTAAATGCACAAACAGTAATTTCTCCACATTGCAAGGTGCAATTCTGAAATTTTTTGCTTTTTCCTGCTCCTCTTAGCATGATAAAGAAGATTCAAAGAGAGTGAGATGCCAGCTCCTTTCATTCAGTCAGTAGCTTCAAACATTTCTGGTATATGAATAACATGATGTTTTTCAATGGCAAAAATCAATGAATATTGTAAATGCACAAACAGTAATTTTTCCGCATTGCAAGGTGCAATTCTGAAATTTTTTGCTTTTTCCTGCTCCTCTTAGCATGATAAAGAAGATTCAAAGTGAGTGAGATGCCAGCTCCTTTCATTCAGTCAGTAGCTTCAAACATTTCTGGTATATGAATAACATGATGTTTTTCAATGGCAAAAATCAATGAATATTGTAAATGCACAAACAGTAATTTCTCCGCATTGCAAGGTGCAATTCTGAAATTTTTTGCTTTTTCCTGCTCCTCTTAGCATGATAAAGAAGATTCAAAGAGAGTGAGATGCCAGCTCCTTTCATTCAGTCAGTAGCTTCAATCATTTCTGGATGTTTTTCAATGGCAAAAATCAATGAATATTGTAAATGCACAAACTGTAATTTCTCCGCATTGCAAGGTGCAATTCTGAAATTTTTTGCTTTTTCCTGCTCCTCTTAGCATGATAAAGAAGATTCAAAGAGAGTGAGATGCCAGCTCCTTTCATTCAGTCAGTAGCTTCAATCATTTCTGGACGTTTTTCAATGGCAAAAATCAATGAATATTGTAAATGCACAAACAGTAATTTCTCCGCATTGCAAGGTGCAATTCTGAAATTTTTTGCTTTTTCCTGCTCCTCTTAGCATGATAAAGAAGATTCAAAGAGAGTGAGATGCCAGCTCCTTTCATTCAGTCAGTACCTTCAATCATTTCTGGACGTTTTTCAATGGCAAAAATCAATGAAAATTGTAAATGCACAAACAGTAATTTCTCCGCATTGCAAGGTGCGATTCTGAAATTTTTTGCTTTTTCCTGCTCCTCTTAGCATGATAAAGAAGATTCAAAGAGAGTGAGATGCCAGCTCCTTTCATTCAGTCAGTAGCTTCAAACATTTCTGGTATATGAATAACATGATGTTTTTCAATGGCAAAAATCAATGAATATTGTAAATGCACAAACAGTAATTTCTCCGCATTGCAAGGTGCAAGTCTGAAATTTTTTGCTTTTTCCTGCTCCTCTTAGCATGATAAAGAAGATTCAAAGAGAGTGAGATGCCAGCTACTTTCATTCAGTCAGTAGCTTCAATCATTTCTGGACCTTTTTCAATGGTAAAAATCAATGAATATTGTAAATGCACAAACAGTAATTTCTCCACATTGCAAGGTGCAATTCTGAAATTTTTTGCTTTTTCCTGCTCCTCTTAGCATGATAAAGAAGATTCAAAGAGAGTGAGATGCCAGCTCCTTTCATTCAGTCAGTAGCTTCAAACATTTCTGGTATATGAATAACATGATGTTTTTCAATGGCAAAAATCAATGAATATTGTAAATGCACAAACAGTAATTTCTCCGCATTGCAAGGTGCAATTCTGAAATTTTTTGCTTTTTCCTGCTCCTCTTAGCATGATAAAGAAGTTTCAAAGAGAGTGAGATGCCAGCTCCTTTCATTCAGTCAGTAGCTTCAAACATTTCTGGTATATGAATAACATGATGTTTTTCAATGGCAAAAATCAATGAATATTGTAAATGCACAAACAGTAATTTCTCCGCATTGCAAGGTGCAATTCTGAAATTTTTTGCTTTTTCCTGCTCCTCTTAGCATGATAAAGAAGATTCAAAGAGAGTGAGATGCCAGCTCCTTTCATTCAGTCAGTAGCTTCAATCATTTCTGGATGTTTTTCAATGGCAAAAATCAATGAATATTGTAAATGCACAAACAGTAATTTCTCCGCATTGCAAGGTGCAATTCTGAAATTTTTTGCTTTTTCCTGCTCCTCTTAGCATGATAAAGAAGATTCAAAGAGAGTGAGATGTCAGCTCCTTTCATTCAGTCAGTAGCTTCAAACATTTCTGGTATATGAATAACATGATGTTTTTCAATGGCAAAAATCAATGAATTTTGTAAATGCACAAACAGTAATTTCTCCGCATTGCAAGGTGCAATTCTGAAATTTTTTGCTTTTTCCTGCTCCTCTTAGCATGATAAAGAAGATTCAAAGAGAGTGAGATGCCAGCTCCTTTCATTCAGTCAGTAGCTTCAATCATTTCTGGATGTTTTTCAATGGCAAAAATCAATGAATATTGTAAATGCACAAACAGTAATTTCTCCGCATTGCAAGGTGCAATTCTGAAATTTTTTGCTTTTTCCTGCTCCTCTTAGCATGATAAAGAAGATTCAAAGAGAGTGAGATGTCAGCTCCTTTCATTCAGTCAGTAGCTTCAAACATTTCTGGTATATGAATAACATGATGTTTTTCAATGGCAAAAATCAATGAATTTTGTAAATGCACAAACAGTAATTTCTCCGCATTGCAAGGTGCAATTCTGAAATTTTTTGCTTTTTCCTGCTCCTCTTAGCATGATAAAGAAGATTCAAAGAGAGTGAGATGCCAGCTCCTTTCATTCAGTCAGTAGCTTCAATCATTTCTGGATGTTTTTCAATGGCAAAAATCAATGAATATTGTAAATGCACAAACAGTAATTTCTCCGCATTGCAAGGTGCAATTCTGAAATTTTTTGCTTTTTCCTGCTCCTCTTAGCATGATAAAGAAGATTCAAAGAGAGTGAGATGCCAGCTCCTTTCATTCAGTCAGTAGCTTCAATCATTTCTGGACGTTTTTCAATGGCAAAAATCAATGAATATTGTAAATGCACAAACAGTAATTTCTCCGCATTGCAAGGTGCAATTCTGAAATTTTTTGCTTTTTCCTGCTCCTCTTAGCATGATAAAGAAGATTCAAAGAGAGTGAGATGCCAGCTCCTTTCATTCAGTCAGTAGCTTCAAACATTTCTGGTATATGAATAACATGATGTTTTTCAATGGCAAAAATCATTGAATATTGTAAATGCACAAACAGTAATTTCTCCGCATTGCAAGGTGCAAGTCTGAAATTTTTTGCTTTTTCCTGCTCCTCTTAGCATGATAAAGAAGATTCAAAGAGAGTGAGATGCCAGCTACTTTCATTCAGTCAGTAGCTTCAATCATTTCTGGACGTTTTTCAATGGTAAAAATCAATGAATATTGTAAATGCACAAACAGTAATTTCTCCACATTGCAAGGTGCAATTCTGAAATTTTTTGCTTTTTCCTGCTCCTCTTAGCATGATAAAGAAGATTCAAAGAGAGTGAGATGCCAGCTCCTTTCATTCAGTCAGTAGCTTCAAACATTTCTGGTATATGAATAACATGATGTTTTTCAATGGCAAAAATCAATGAATATTGTAAATGCACAAACAGTAATTTCTCCGCATTGCAAGGTGCAATTCTGAAATTTTTTGCTTTTTCCTGCTCCTCTTAGCATGATAAAGAAGATTCAAAGAGAGTGAGATGCCAGCAACTTTCATTCAGTCAGTAGCTTCAATCATTTCTGGATGTTTTTCAATGGCAAAAATCAATGAATATTGTAAATGCACAAACAGTAATTTCTCCGCATTGCAAGGTGCAATTCTGAAATTTTTTGCTTTTTCCTGCTCCTCTTAGCATGATAAAGAAGATTCAAAGAGAGTGAGATGCCAGCTCCTTTCATTCAGTCAGTAGCTTCAAACATTTCTGGTATATGAATAACATGATGTTTTTCAATGGCAAAAATCAATGAATATTGTAAATGCACAAACAGTAATTTCTCCGCATTGCAAGGTGCAAGTCTGAAATTTTTTGCTTTTTCCTGCTCCTCTTAGCATGATAAAGAAGATTCAAAGAGAGTGAGATGCCAGCTACTTTCATTCAGTCAGTAGCTTCAATCATTTCTGGACGTTTTTCAATGGTAAAAATCAATGAATATTGTAAATGCACAAACAGTAATTTCTCCACATTGCAAGGTGCAATTCTGAAATTTTTTGCTTTTTCCTGCTCCTCTTAGCATGATAAAGAAGATTCAAAGAGAGTGAGATGCCAGCTCCTTTCATTCAGTCAGTAGCTTCAAACATTTCTGGTATATGAATAACATGATGTTTTTCAATGGCAAAAATCAATGAATATTGTAAATGCACAAACAGTAATTTCTCCGCATTGCAAGGTGCAATTCTGAAATTTTTTGCTTTTTCCTGCTCCTCTTAGCATGATAAAGAAGATTCAAAGAGAGTGAGATGCCAGCTCCTTTCATTCAGTCAGTAGCTTCAATCATTTCTGGATGTTTTTCAATGGCAAAAATCAATGAATATTGTAAATGCACAAACTGTAATTTCTCCGCATTGCAAGGTGCAATTCTGAAATTTTTTGCTTTTTCCTGCTCCTCTTAGCATAATAAAGAAGATTCAAAGAGAGTGAGATGCCAGCTCCTTTCATTCAGTCAGTAGCTTCAATCATTTCTGGACATTTTTCAATGGCAAAAATCAATGAATATTGTAAATGCACAAACAGTAATTTCTCCGCATTGCAAGGTGCAATTCTGAAATTTTTTGCTTTTTCCTGCTCCTCTTAGCATGATAAAGAAGATTCAAAGAGAGTGAGATGCCAGCTCCTTTCATTCAGTCAGTACCTTCAATCATTTCTGGACGTTTTTCAATGGCAAAAATCAATGAATATTGTAAATGCACAAACAGTAATTTCTCCGCATTGCAAGGTGCAATTCTGAAATTTTTTGCTTTTTCCCGCTCCTCTTAGCATGATAAAGATTCAAAGAGAGTGAGGTGCCAGCTCCTTTCATTCAGTCAGTAGCTTCAAACATTTCTGGTATATGAATAACATGTTTTTCAATGGCAAAAATCAATGAATATTGTAAATGCACAAACAGTAATTTCTCCGCATTGCAAGGTGCAATTCTGAAATTTTTTGCTTTTTCCTGCTCCTCTTAGCATGATAAAGAAGATTCAAAGAGAGTGAGATGCCAGCTCCTTTCATTCAGTCAGTAGCTTCAAACATTTCTGGTATATGAATAACATGATGTTTTTCAATGGCAAAAATCAATGAATATTGTAAATGCACAAACAGTAATTTCTCCGCATTGCAAGGTGCAAGTCTGAAATTTTTTGCTTTTTCCTGCTCCTCTTAGCATGATAAAGAAGATTCAAAGAGAGTGAGATGCCAGCTACTTTCATTCAGTCAGTAGCTTCAATCATTTCTGGACCTTTTTCAATGGTAAAAATCAATGAATATTGTAAATGCACAAACAGTAATTTCTCCACATTGCAAGGTGCAATTCTGAAATTTTTTGCTTTTTCCTGCTCCTCTTAGCATGATAAAGAAGATTCAAAGAGAGTGAGATGCCAGCTCCTTTCATTCAGTCAGTAGCTTCAAACATTTCTGGTATATGAATAACATGATGTTTTTCAATGGCAAAAATCAATGAATATTGTAAATGCACAAACAGTAATTTCTCCGCATTGCAAGGTGCAATTCTGAAATTTTTTGCTTTTTCCTGCTCCTCTTAGCATGATAAAGAAGATTCAAAGAGAGTGAGATGCCAGCTCCTTTCATTCAGTCAGTAGCTTCAAACATTTCTGGTATATGAATAACATGATGTTTTTCAATGGCAAAAATCAATGAATATTGTAAATGCACAAACAGTAATTTCTCCGCATTGCAAGGTGCAATTCTGAAATTTTTTGCTTTTTCCTGCTCCTCTTAGCATGATAAAGAAGATTCAAAGAGAGTGAGATGCCAGCTCCTTTCATTCAGTCAGTAGCTTCAATCATTTCTGGATGTTTTTCAATGGCAAAAATCAATGAATATTGTAAATGCACAAACAGTAATTTCTCCGCATTGCAAGGTGCAATTCTGAAATTTTTTGCTTTTTCCTGCTCCTCTTAGCATGATAAAGAAGATTCAAAGAGAGTGAGATGTCAGCTCCTTTCATTCAGTCAGTAGCTTCAAACATTTCTGGTATATGAATAACATGATGTTTTTCAATGGCAAAAATCAATGAATTTTGTAAATGCACAAACAGTAATTTCTCCGCATTGCAAGGTGCAATTCTGAAATTTTTTGCTTTTTCCTGCTCCTCTTAGCATGATAAAGAAGATTCAAAGAGAGTGAGATGCCAGTTCCTTTCATTCAGTCAGTAGCTTCAATCATTTCTGGACGTTTTTCAATGGCAAAAATCAATGAATATTGTAAATGCACAAACAGTAATTTCTCCGCATTGCAAGGTGCAATTCTGAAATTTTTTGCTTTTTCCTGCTCCTCTTAGCATGATAAAGAAGATTCAAAGAGAGTGAGATGCCAGCTCCTTTCATTCAGTCAGTATCTTCAATCATTTCTGGTATATGAATAACATGATGTTTTTCAATGGCAAAAATCAATGAATATTGTAAATGCACAAACAGTAATTTCTCCGCATTGCAAGGTGCAATTCTGAAATTTTTTGCTTTTTCCTGCTCCTCTTAGCATGATAAAGAAGATTCAAAGAGAGTGAGATGCCAGCTCCTTTCATTCAGTCAGTAGCTTCAATCATTTCTGGACGTTTTTCAATGGCAAAAATCAATGAATATTGTAAATGCACAAACAGTAATTTCTCCGCATTGCAAGGTGCAATTCTGAAATTTTTTGCTTTTTCCTGCTCCTCTTAGCATGATAAACAAGATTCAAAGAGAGTGAGATGCCAGCTCCTTTCATTCAGTCAGTAGCTTCAATCATTTCTGGACGTTTTTCAATGGCAAAAATCAATGAATATTGTAAATGCACAAACAGTAATTTCTCCGCATTGCAAGGTGCAATTCTGAAATTTTTTGCTTTTTCCTGCTCCTCTTAGCATGATAAAGAAGATTCAAAGAGAGTGAGATGCCAGCTCCTTTCATTCAGTCAGTAGCTTCAAACATTTCTGGTATATGAATAACATGATGTTTTTCAATGGCAAAAATCAATGAATATTGTAAATGCACAAACAGTAATTTCTCCGCATTGCAAGGTGCAAGTCTGAAATTTTTTGCTTTTTCCTGCTCCTCTTAGCATGATAAAGAAGATACAAAGAGAGTGAGATGCCAGCTACTTTCATTCAGTCAGTAGCTTCAATCATTTCTGGATGTTTTTCAATGGTAAAAATCAATGAATATTGTAAATGCACAAACAGTAATTTCTCCACATTGCAAGGTGCAATTCTGAAATTTTTTGCTTTTTCCTGCTCCTCTTAGCATGATAAAGAAGATTCAAAGAGAGTGAGATGCCAGCTCCTTTCATTCAGTCAGTAGCTTCAAACATTTCTGGTATATGAATAACATGATGTTTTTCAATGGCAAAAATCAATGAATATTGTAAATGCACAGACAGTAATTTCTCTGCATTGCAAGGTGCAATTCTGAAATTTTTTGCTTTTTCCTGCTCCTCTTAGCATGATAAAGAAGATTCAAAGAGAGTGAGATGCCAGCTACTTTCATTCAGTCAGTAGCTTCAATCATTTCTGGATGTTTTTCAATGGTAAAAATCAATGAATATTGTAAATGCACAAACAGTAATTTCTCCACATTGCAAGGTGCAATTCTGAAATTTTTTGCTTTTTCCTGCTCCTCTTAGCATGATAAAGAAGATTCAAAGAGAGTGAGATGCCAGCTACTTTCATTCAGTCAGTAGCTTCAATCATTTCTGGACCTTTTTCAATGGTAAAAATCAATGAATATTGTAAATGCACAAACAGTAATTTCTCCACATTGCAAGGTGCAATTCTGAAATTTTTTGCTTTTTCCTGCTCCTCTTAGCATGATAAAGAAGATTCAAAGAGAGTGAGATGCCAGCTCCTTTCATTCAGTCAGTAGCTTCAAACATTTCTGGTATATGAATAACATGATGTTTTTCAATGGCAAAAATCAATGAATATTGTAAATGCACAAACAGTAATTTCTCCGCATTGCAAGGTGCAATTCTGAAATTTTTTGCTTTTTCCTGCTCCTCTTAGCATGATAAAGAAGATTCAAAGAGAGTGAGATGCCAGCTCCTTTCATTCAGTCAGTAGCTTCAAACATTTCTGGTATATGAATAACATGATGTTTTTCAATGGCAAAAATCAATGAATATTGTAAATGCACAAACAGTAATTTCTCCGCATTGCAAGGTGCAATTCTGAAATTTTTTGCTTTTTCCTGCTCCTCTTAGCATGATAAAGAAGATTCAAAGAGAGTGAGATGCCAGCTCCTTTCATTCAGTCAGTAGCTTCAATCATTTCTGGATGTTTTTCAATGGCAAAAATCAATGAATATTGTAAATGCACAAACAGTAATTTCTCCGCATTGCAAGGTGCAATTCTGAAATTTTTTGCTTTTTCCTGCTCCTCTTAGCATGATAAAGAAGATTCAAAGAGAGTGAGATGTCAGCTCCTTTCATTCAGTCAGTAGCTTCAAACATTTCTGGTATATGAATAACATGATGTTTTTCAATGGCAAAAATCAATGAATTTTGTAAATGCACAAACAGTAATTTCTCCGCATTGCAAGGTGCAATTCTGAAATTTTTTGCTTTTTCCTGCTCCTCTTAGCATGATAAAGAAGATTCAAAGAGAGTGAGATGCCAGTTCCTTTCATTCAGTCAGTAGCTTCAATCATTTCTGGACGTTTTTCAATGGCAAAAATCAATGAATATTGTAAATGCACAAACAGTAATTTCTCCGCATTGCAAGGTGCAATTCTGAAATTTTTTGCTTTTTCCTGCTCCTCTTAGCATGATAAAGAAGATTCAAAGAGAGTGAGATGCCAGCTCCTTTCACTCAGTCAGTATCTTCAATCATTTCTGGTATATGAATAACATGATGTTTTTCAATGGCAAAAATCAATGAATATTGTAAATGCACAAACAGTAATTTCTCCGCATTGCAAGGTGCAATTCTGAAATTTTTTGCTTTTTCCTGCTCCTCTTAGCATGATAAAGAAGATTCAAAGAGAGTGAGATGCCAGCTCCTTTCATTCAGTCAGTAGCTTCAATCATTTCTGGACGTTTTTCAAAGGCAAAAATCAATGAATATTGTAAATGCACAAACAGTAATTTCTCCGCATTGCAAGGTGCAATTCTGAAATTTTTTGCTTTTTCCTGCTCCTCTTAGCATGATAAACAAGATTCAAAGAGAGTGAGATGCCAGCTCCTTTCATTCAGTCAGTAGCTTCAATCATTTCTGGACGTTTTTCAATGGCAAAAATCAATGAATATTGTAAATGCACAAACAGTAATTTCTCCGCATTGCAAGGTGCAATTCTGAAATTTTTTGCTTTTTCCTGCTCCTCTTAGCATGATAAAGAAGATTCAAAGAGAGTGAGATGCCAGCTCCTTTCATTCAGTCAGTAGCTTCAAACATTTCTGGTATATGAATAACATGATGTTTTTCAATGGCAAAAATCAATGAATATTGTAAATGCACAAACAGTAATTTCTCCGCATTGCAAGGTGCAAGTCTGAAATTTTTTGCTTTTTCCTGCTCCTCTTAGCATGATAAAGAAGATTCAAAGAGAGTGAGATGCCAGCTCCTTTCATTCAGTCAGTAGCTTCAAACATTTCTGGTATATGAATAACATGATGTTTTTCAATGGCAAAAATCAATGAATATTGTAAATGCACAAACAGTAATTTCTCCGCATTGCAAGGTGCAATTCTGAAATTTTTTGCTTTTTCCTGCTCCTCTTAGCATGATAAAGAAGATTCAAAGAGAGTGAGATGCCAGCTCCTTTCATTCAGTCAGTAGCTTCAAACATTTCTGGTATATGAATAACATGATGTTTTTCAATGGCAAAAATCAATGAATATTGTAAATGCACAAACAGTAATTTCTCCGCATTGCAAGGTGCAATTCTGAAATTTTTTGCTTTTTCCTGCTCCTCTTAGCATGATAAAGAAGATTCAAAGAGAGTGAGATGCCAGCTCCTTTCATTCAGTCAGTAGCTTCAATCATTTCTGGATGTTTTTCAATGGCAAAAATCAATGAATATTGTAAATGCACAAACAGTAATTTCTCCGCATTGCAAGGTGCAATTCTGAAATTTTTTGCTTTTTCCTGCTCCTCTTAGCATGATAAAGAAGATTCAAAGAGAGTGAGATGTCAGCTCCTTTCATTCAGTCAGTAGCTTCAAACATTTCTGGTATATGAATAACATGATGTTTTTCAATGGCAAAAATCAATGAATTTTGTAAATGCACAAACAGTAATTTCTCCGCATTGCAAGGTGCAATTCTGAAATTTTTTGCTTTTTCCTGCTCCTCTTAGCATGATAAAGAAGATTCAAAGAGAGTGAGATGCCAGTTCCTTTCATTCAGTCAGTAGCTTCAATCATTTCTGGACATTTTTCAATGGCAAAAATCAATGAATATTGTAAATGCACAAACAGTAATTTCTCCGCATTGCAAGGTGCAATTCTGAAATTTTTTGCTTTTTCCTGCTCCTCTTAGCATGATAAAGAAGATTCAAAGAGAGTGAGATGCCAGCTCCTTTCATTCAGTCAGTATCTTCAATCATTTCTGGTATATGAATAACATGATGTTTTTCAATGGCAAAAATCAATGAATATTGTAAATGCACAAACAGTAATTTCTCCGCATTGCAAGGTGCAATTCTGAAATTTTTTGCTTTTTCCTGCTCCTCTTAGCATGATAAAGAAGATTCAAAGAGAGTGAGATGCCAGCTCCTTTCATTCAGTCAGTAGCTTCAATCATTTCTGGACGTTTTTCAATGGCAAAAATCAATGAATATTGTAAATGCACAAACAGTAATTTCTCCGCATTGCAAGGTGCAATTCTGAAATTTTTTGCTTTTTCCTGCTCCTCTTAGCATGATAAACAAGATTCAAAGAGAGTGAGATGCCAGCTCCTTTCATTCAGTCAGTAGCTTCAATCATTTCTGGACGTTTTTCAATGGCAAAAATCAATGAATATTGTAAATGCACAAACAGTAATTTCTCCGCATTGCAAGGTGCAATTCTGAAATTTTTTGCTTTTTCCTGCTCCGCTTAGCATGATAAAGAAGATTCAAAGAGAGTGAGATGCCAGCTCCTTTCATTCAGTCAGTAGCTTCAAACATTTCTGGTATATGAATAACATGATGTTTTTCAATGGCAAAAATCAATGAATATTGTAAATGCACAAACAGTAATTTCTCCGCATTGCAAGGTGCAAGTCTGAAATTTTTTGCTTTTTCCTGCTCCTCTTAGCATGATAAAGAAGATACAAAGAGAGTGAGATGCCAGCTACTTTCATTCAGTCAGTAGCTTCAATCATTTCTGGATGTTTTTCAATGGTAAAAATCAATGAATATTGTAAATGCACAAACAGTAATTTCTCCACATTGCAAGGTGCAATTCTGAAATTTTTTGCTTTTTCCTGCTCCTCTTAGCATGATAAAGAAGATTCAAAGAGAGTGAGATGCCAGCTACTTTCATTCAGTCAGTAGCTTCAATCATTTCTGGACCTTTTTCAATGGTAAAAATCAATGAATATTGTAAATGCACAAACAGTAATTTCTCCACATTGCAAGGTGCAATTCTGAAATTTTTTGCTTTTTCCTGCTCCTCTTAGCATGATAAAGAAGATTCAAAGAGAGTGAGATGCCAGCTCCTTTCATTCAGTCAGTAGCTTCAAACATTTCTGGTATATGAATAACATGATGTTTTTCAATGGCAAAAATCAATGAATATTGTAAATGCACAAACAGTAATTTCTCCGCATTGCAAGGTGCAATTCTGAAATTTTTTGCTTTTTCCTGCTCCTCTTAGCATGATAAAGAAGATTCAAAGAGAGTGAGATGCCAGCTCCTTTCATTCAGTCAGTAGCTTCAAACATTTCTGGTATATGAATAACATGATGTTTTTCAATGGCAAAAATCAATGAATATTGTAAATGCACAAACAGTAATTTCTCCGCATTGCAAGGTGCAATTCTGAAATTTTTTGCTTTTTCCTGCTCCTCTTAGCATGATAAAGAAGATTCAAAGAGAGTGAGATGCCAGCTCCTTTCATTCAGTCAGTAGCTTCAATCATTTCTGGATGTTTTTCAATGGCAAAAATCAATGAATATTGTAAATGCACAAACAGTAATTTCTCCGCATTGCAAGGTGCAATTCTGAAATTTTTTGCTTTTTCCTGCTCCTCTTAGCATGATAAAGAAGATTCAAAGAGAGTGAGATGTCAGCTCCTTTCATTCAGTCAGTAGCTTCAAACATTTCTGGTATATGAATAACATGATGTTTTTCAATGGCAAAAATCAATGAATTTTGTAAATGCACAAACAGTAATTTCTCCGCATTGCAAGGTGCAATTCTGAAATTTTTTGCTTTTTCCTGCTCCTCTTAGCATGATAAAGAAGATTCAAAGAGAGTGAGATGCCAGTTCCTTTCATTCAGTCAGTAGCTTCAATCATTTCTGGACGTTTTTCAATGGCAAAAATCAATGAATATTGTAAATGCACAAACAGTAATTTCTCCGCATTGCAAGGTGCAATTCTGAAATTTTTTGCTTTTTCCTGCTCCTCTTAGCATGATAAAGAAGATTCAAAGAGAGTGAGATGCCAGCTCCTTTCATTCAGTCAGTATCTTCAATCATTTCTGGTATATGAATAACATGATGTTTTTCAATGGCAAAAATCAATGAATATTGTAAATGCACAAACAGTAATTTCTCCGCATTGCAAGGTGCAATTCTGAAATTTTTTGCTTTTTCCTGCTCCTCTTAGCATGATAAAGAAGATTCAAAGAGAGTGAGATGCCAGCTCCTTTCATTCAGTCAGTAGCTTCAATCATTTCTGGACGTTTTTCAATGGCAAAAATCAATGAATATTGTAAATGCACAAACAGTAATTTCTCCGCATTGCAAGGTGCAATTCTGAAATTTTTTGCTTTTTCCTGCTCCTCTTAGCATGATAAACAAGATTCAAAGAGAGTGAGATGCCAGCTCCTTTCATTCAGTCAGTAGCTTCAATCATTTCTGGACGTTTTTCAATGGCAAAAATCAATGAATATTGTAAATGCACAAACAGTAATTTCTCCGCATTGCAAGGTGCAATTCTGAAATTTTTTGCTTTTTCCGGCTCCTCTTAGCATGATAAAGAAGATTCAAAGAGAGTGAGATGCCAGCTCCTTTCATTCAGTCAGTAGCTTCAAACATTTCTGGTATATGAATAACATGATGTTTTTCAATGGCAAAAATCAATGAATATTGTAAATGCACAAACAGTAATTTCTCCGCATTGCAAGGTGCAAGTCTGAAATGTTTTGCTTTTTCCTGCTCCTCTTATCATGATAAAGAAGATACAAAGAGAGTGAGATGCCAGCTACTTTCATTCAGTCAGTAGCTTCAATCATTTCTGGATGTTTTTCAATGGTAAAAATCAATGAATATTGTAAATGCACAAACAGTAATTTCTCCACATTGCAAGGTGCAATTCTGAAATTTTTTGCTTTTTCCTGCTCCTCTTAGCATGATAAAGAAGATTCAAAGAGAGTGAGATGCCAGCTCCTTTCATTCAGTCAGTAGCTTCAAACATTTCTGGTATATGAATAACATGTTTTTCAATGGCAAAAATCAATGAATATTGTAAATGCACAAACAGTAATTTCTCTGCATTGCAAGGTGCAATTCTGAAATTTTTTGCTTTTTCCTGCTCCTCTTAGCATGATAAAGAAGATTCAAAGAGAGTGAGATGCCAGCTACTTTCATTCAGTCAGTAGCTTCAATCATTTCTGGATGTTTTTCAATGGTAAAAATCAATGAATATTGTAAATGCACAAACAGTAATTTCTCCACATTGCAAGGTGCAATTCTGAAATTTTTTGCTTTTTCCTGTTCCTCTTAGCATGATAAAGAAGATTCAAAGAGAGTGAGATGCCAGCTCCTTTCATTCAGTCAGTAGCTTCAAACATTTCTGGTATATGAATAACATGATGTTTTTCAATGGCAAAAATCAATGAATATTGTAAATGCACAAACAGTAATTTCTCCGCATTGCAAGGTGCAATTCTGAAATTTTTTGCTTTTTCCTGCTCCTCTTAGCATGATAAAGAAGATTCAAAGAGAGTGAGATGCCAGCTCCTTTCATTCAGTCAGTAGCTTCAATCATTTCTGGACGTTTTTCAATGGCAAAAATCAATGAATATTGTAAATGCACAAACAGTAATTTCTCCGCATTGCAAGGTGCAATTCTGAAATTTTTTGCTTTTTCCTGCTCCTCTTAGCATGATAAACAAGATTCAAAGAGAGTGAGATGCCAGCTCCTTTCATTCAGTCAGTAGCTTCAATCATTTCTGGACGTTTTTCAATGGCAAAAATCAATGAATATTGTAAATGCACAAACAGTAATTTCTCCGCATTGCAAGGTGCAATTCTGAAATTTTTTGCTTTTTCCGGCTCCTCTTAGCATGATAAAGAAGATTCAAAGAGAGTGAGATGCCAGCTCCTTTCATTCAGTCAGTAGCTTCAAACATTTCTGGTATATGAATAACATGATGTTTTTCAATGGCAAAAATCAATGAATATTGTAAATGCACAAACAGTAATTTCTCCGCATTGCAAGGTGCAAGTCTGAAATGTTTTGCTTTTTCCTGCTCCTCTTATCATGATAAAGAAGATACAAAGAGAGTGAGATGCCAGCTACTTTCATTCAGTCAGTAGCTTCAATCATTTCTGGATGTTTTTCAATGGTAAAAATCAATGAATATTGTAAATGCACAAACAGTAATTTCTCCACATTGCAAGGTGCAATTCTGAAATTTTTTGCTTTTTCCTGCTCCTCTTAGCATGATAAAGAAGATTCAAAGAGAGTGAGATGCCAGCTCCTTTCATTCAGTCAGTAGCTTCAAACATTTCTGGTATATGAATAACATGTTTTTCAATGGCAAAAATCAATGAATATTGTAAATGCACAAACAGTAATTTCTCTGCATTGCAAGGTGCAATTCTGAAATTTTTTGCTTTTTCCTGCTCCTCTTAGCATGATAAAGAAGATTCAAAGAGAGTGAGATGCCAGCTACTTTCATTCAGTCAGTAGCTTCAATCATTTCTGGATGTTTTTCAATGGTAAAAATCAATGAATATTGTAAATGCACAAACAGTAATTTCTCCACATTGCAAGGTGCAATTCTGAAATTTTTTGCTTTTTCCTGTTCCTCTTAGCATGATAAAGAAGATTCAAAGAGAGTGAGATGCCAGCTCCTTTCATTCAGTCAGTAGCTTCAAACATTTCTGGTATATGAATAACATGATGTTTTTCAATGGCAAAAATCAATGAATATTGTAAATGCACAAACAGTAATTTCTCCGCATTGCAAGGTGCAATTCTGAAATTTTTTGCTTTTTCCTGCTCCTCTTAGCATGATAAAGAAGATTCAAAGAGAGTGAGATGCCAGCTCCTTTCATTCAGTCAGTAGCTTCAAACATTTCTGGTATATGAATAACATGATGTTTTTCAATGGCAAAAATCAATGAATATTGTAAATGCACAAACAGTAATTTCTCCGCATTGCAAGGTGCAATTCTGAAATTTTTTGCTTTTTCCTGCTCCTCTTAGCATGATAAAGAATATTCAAAGAGAGTGAGATGCCAGCTCCTTTCATTCAGTCAGTAGCTTCAATCATTTCTGGATGTTTTTCAATGGCAAAAATCAATGAATATTGTAAATGCACAAACTGTAATTTCTCCGCATTGCAAGGTGCAATTCTGAAATTTTTTGTTTTTTCCTGCTCCTCTTAGCATGATAAAGAAGATTCAAAGAGAGTGAGATGCCAGCTCCTTTCATTCAGTCAGTAGCTTCAATCATTTCTGGACGTTTTTCAATGGCAAAAATCAATGAATATTGTAAATGCACAAACAGTAATTTCTCCGCATTGCAAGGTGCAATTCTGAAATTTTTTGCTTTTTCCTGCTCCTCTTAGCATGATAAAGAAGATTCAAAGAGAGTGAGATGCCAGCTCCTTTCATTCAGTCAGTACCTTCAATCATTTCTGGATGTTTTTCAATGGCAAAAATCAATGAATATTGTAAATGCACAAACAGTAATTTCTCCGCATTGCAAGGTGCAATTCTGAATTTTTTGCTTTTTCCCGCTCCTCTTAGCATGATAAAGAAGATTCAAAGAGAGTGAGGTGCCAGCTCCTTTCATTCAGTCAGTAGCTTCAAACATTTCTGGTATATGAATAACATGTTTTTCAATGTCAAAAATCAATGAATATTGTAAATGCACAAACAGTAATTTCTCCGCATTGCAAGGTGCAATTCTGAAATTTTTTGATTTTTCCTGCTCCTCTTAGCATGATAAAGAAGATTCAAAGAGAGTGAGATGCCAGCTCCTTTCATTCAGTCAGTAGCTTCAATCATTTCTGGACGTTTTTCAATGGCAAAAATCAATGAATATTGTAAATGCACAAACAGTAATTTCTCCGCATTGCAAGGTGCAATTCTGAAATTTTTTGCTTTTTCCTGCTCCTCTTAGCATGATAAAGAAGATTCAAAGAGAGTGAGATGCCAGCTCCTTTCATTCAGTCAGTAGCTTCAATCATTTCTGGACGTTTTTCAATGGCAAAAATCAATGAATATTGTAAATGCACAAACAGTAATTTCTCCGCATTGCAAGGTGCAATTCTGAAATTTTTTCTTTTTCCTGCTCCTCTTAGCATGATAAAGAAGATTCAAAGAGAGTGAGATGCCAGCTCCTTTCATTCAGTCAGTAGCTTCAAACATTTCTGGTATATGAATAACATGATGTTTTTCAATGGCAAAAATCAATGAATATTGTAAATGCACAAACAGTAATTTCTCCGCATTGCAAGGTGCAAGTCTGAAATTTTTTGCTTTTTCCTGCTCCTCTTAGCATGGTAAAGAAGATTCAAAGAGAGTGAGATGCCAGCTACTTTCATTCAGTCAGTAGCTTCAATCATTTCTGGACGTTTTTCAATGGTAAAAATCAATGAATATTGTAAATGCACAAACAGTAATTTCTCCACATTGCAAGGTGCAATTCTGAAATTTTTTGCTTTTTCCTGCTCCTCTTAGCATGATAAAGAAGATTCAAAGAGAGTGAGATGCCAGCTCCTTTCATTCAGTCAGTAGCTTCAAACATTTCTGGTATATGAATAACATGATGTTTTTCAATGGCAAAAATCAATGAATATTGTAAATGCACAAACAGTAATTTCTCCGCATTGCAAGGTGCAATTCTGAAATTTTTTGCTTTTTCCTGCTCCTCTTAGCATGATAAAAAAGATTCAAAGAGAGTGAGATGCCAGCTCCTTTCATTCAGTCAGTAGCTTCAAACATTTCTGGTATATGAATAACATGATGTTTTTCAATGGCAAAAATCAATGAATATTGTAAATGCACAAACAGTAATTTCTCCGCATTGCAAGGTGCAATTCTGAAATTTTTTGCTTTTTCCTGCTCCTCTTAGCATGATAAAGAAGATTAAAAGAGAGTGAGATGCCAGCTCCTTTCATTCAGTCAGTAGCTTCAATCATTTCTGGACGTTTTTCAATGGCAAAAATCAATGAATATTGTAAATGCACAATCAGTAATTTCTCCGCATTGCAAGGTGCAATTCTGAAATTTTTTGCTTTTTCCTGCTCCTCTTAGCATGATAAAGAAGATTCAAAGAGAGTGAGATGCCAGCTCCTTTCATTCAGTCAGTAGCTTCAATCATTTCTGGACGTTTTTCAATGGCAAAAATCAATGAATATTGTAAATGCACAAACAGTAATTTCTCCGCATTGCAAGGTGCAATTCTGAAATTTTTTGCTTTTTCCTGCTCCTCTTAACATGATAAAGAAGATTCAAAGAGAGTGAGATGCCAGCTCCTTTCATTCAGTCAGTAGCTTCAATCATTTCTGGACGTTTTTCAATGGCAAAAATCAATGAATATTGTAAATGCACAAACAGTAATTTCTCCGCATTGCAAGGTGCAATTCTGAAATTTTTTGCTTTTTCCTGCTCCTCTTAGCATGATAAAGAAGATTCAAAGAGAGTGAGATGCCAGCTCCTTTGATTCAGTCAGTAGCTTCAATCATTTCTGGACATTTTTCAATGGCAAAAATCAATGAATATTGTAAATTCACAAACAGTAATTTCTCCGCATTGCAAGGTGCAATTCTGAAATTTTTTGCTTTTTCCTGCTCCTCTTAGCATGACAAAGAAGATTCAAAGAGAGTAAGATGCCAGCTCCTTTCATTCAGTCAGTAGCTTCAATCATTTCTGGTATATGAATAACATGATGTTTTTCAATGGCAAAAATCAATGAATATTGTAAATGCACAAACAGTAATTTCTCCGCATTGCAAGGTGCAATTCTGAAATTTTTTGCTTTTTCCTGCTCCTCTTAGCATGATAAAGAAGATTCAAAGAGAGTGAGATGCCAGCTCCTTTCATTCAGTCAGTAGCTTCAATCATTTCTGGACGTTTTTCAATGGCAAAAATCAATGAATATTGTAAATGCACAAACAGTAATTTCTCCGCATTGCAAGGTGCAATTCTGAAATTTTTTGCTTTTTCCTGCTCCTCTTAGCATGATAAAGAAGATTCAAAGAGAGTGAGATGCCAGCTCCTTTCATTCAGTCAGTAGCTTCAATCATTTCTGGACGTTTTTCAATGGCAAAAATCAATGAATATTGTAAATGCACAAACAGTAATTTCTCCGCATTGCAAGGTGCAATTCTGAAATTTTTTGCTTTTTCCTGCTCCTCTTAGCATGATAAAGAAGATTCAAAGAGAGTGAGATGCCAGCTCCTTTCATTCAGTCAGTAGCTTCAAACATTTCTTGTATATGAATAACATGATGTTTTTCAATGGCAAAAATCAATGAATATTGTAAAAGCACAAACAGTAATTTCTCCGCATTGCAAGGTGCAATTCTGAAATTTTTTGCTTTTTCCTGCTCCTCTTAGCATGATAAAGAAGATTCAAAGAGAGTGAGATGCCAGCTCCTTTCATTCAGTCAGTAGCTTCAATCATTTCTGGACGTTTTTCAATGGCAAAAATCAATGAATATTGTAAATGCACAAACAGTAATTTCTCCGCATTGCAAGGTGCAATTCTGAAATTTTTTGCTTTTTCCTGCTCCTCTTAGCATGATAAAGAAGATTCAAAGAGAGTGAGATGCCAGCTCCTTTCATTCAGTCAGTAGCTTCAATCATTTCTGGTATATGAATAACATGATGTTTTTCAATGGCAAAAATCAATGAATATTGTAAATGCACAAACAGTAATTTCTCCGCATTGCAAGTTGCAATTCTGAAATTTTTTGCTTTTTCCTGCTCCTCTTAGCATGATAAAGAAGATTCAAAGAGAGTGAGATGCCAGCTCCTTTCATTCAGTCAGTAGCTTCAATCATTTCTGGACGTTTTTCAATGGCAAAAATCAATGAATATTGTAAATGCACAAACAGTAATTTCTCCGCATTGCAAGGTGCAATTCTGAAATTTTTTGCTTTTTCCTGCTCCTCTTAGCATGATAAAGAAGATTCAAAGAGAGTGAGATGCCAGCTCCTTTCATTCAGTCAGTAGCTTCAATCATTTCTGGACGTTTTTCAATGGAAAAATCAATGAATATTGTAAATGCACAAACAGTAATTTCTCCGCATTGCAAGGTGCAATTCTGAAATTTTTTGCTTTTTCCTGCTCCTCTTAGCATGATAAAGAAGATTCAAAGAGAGTTAGATGCCAGCTCCTTTCATTCAGTCAGTAGCTTCAAACATTTCTGGTATATGAATAACATGATGTTTTTCAATGGCAAAAATCAATGAATATTGTAAAAGCACAAACAGTAATTTCTCCGAATTGCAAGGTGCAATTCTGAAATTTTTTGCTTTTTCCTGCTCCTCTTAGCATGATAAAGAAGATTCAAAGAGAGTGAGATGCCAGCTCCTTTCATTCAGTCAGTAGCTTCAATCATTTCTGGACGTTTTTCAATGGCAAAAATCAATGAATATTGTAAATGCACAAACAGTAATTTCTCCGCATTGCAAGGTGCAATTCTGAAATTTTTTGCTTTTTCCTGCTCCTCTTAGCATGATAAAGAAGATTCAAAGAGAGTGAGATGCCAGCTCCTTTCATTCAGTCAGTACCTTCAATCATTTCTGGATGTTTTTCAATGGCAAAAATCAATGAATATTGTAAATGCACAAACAGTAATTTCTCCGCATTGCAAGGTGCAATTCTGAAATTTTTAGCTTTTTCCCGCTCCTCTTAGCATGATAAAGAAGATTCAAAGAGAGTGAGGTGCCAGCTCCTTTCATTCAGTCAGTAGCTTCAAACATTTCTGGTATATGAATAACATGTTTTTCAATGGCAAAAATCAATGAATATTGTAAATGCACAAACAGTAATTTCTCCGCATTGCAAGGTGCAATTCTGAAATTTTTTGATTTTTCCTGCTCCTCTTAGCATGATAAAGAAGATTCAAAGAGAGTGAGATGCCAGCTCCTTTCATTCAGTCAGTAGCTTCAATCATTTCTGGACGTTTTTCAATGGCAAAAATCAATGAATATTGTAAATGCACAAACAGTAATTTCTCCGCATTGCAAGGTGCAATTCTGAAATTTTTTGCTTTTTCCTGCTCCTCTTAGCATGATAAAGAAGATTCAAAGAGAGTGAGATGCCAGCTCCTTTCATTCAGTCAGTAGCTTCAATCATTTCTGGACGTTTTTCAATGGGAAAAATCAATGAATATTGTAAATGCACAAACAGTAATTTCTCCGCATTGCAAGGTGCAATTCTGAAATTTTTTGCTTTTTCCTGCTCCTCTTAGCATGATAAAGAAGATTCAAAGAGAGTGAGATGCCAGCTCCTTTCATTCAGTCAGTAGCTTCAAACATTTCTGGTATATGAATAACAAGTTGTTTTTCAATGGCAAAAATCAATGAATATTGTAAATGCACAAACAGTAATTTCTCCGCATTGCAAGGTGCAAGTCTGAAATTTTTTGCTTTTTCCTGCTCCTCTTAGCATGGTAAAGAAGATTCAAAGAGAGTGAGATGCCAGCTACTTTCATTCAGTCAGTAGCTTCAATCATTTCTGGACGTTTTTCAATGGTAAAAATCAATGAATATTGTAAATGCACAAACAGTAATTTCTCCACATTGCAAGGTGCAATTCTGAAATTTTTTGCTTTTTCCTGCTCCTCTTAGCATGATAAAGAAGATTCAAAGAGAGTGAGATGCCAGCTCCTTTCATTCAGTCAGTAGCTTTAAACATTTCTGGTATATGAATAACATGATGTTTTTCAATGGCAAAAATCAATGAATATTGTAAATGCACAAACAGTAATTTCTCCGCATTGCAAGGTGCAATTCTGAAATTTTTTGCTTTTTCCTGCTCCTCTTAGCATGATAAAGAAGATTCAAAGAGAGTGAGATGCCAGCTCCTTTCATTCAGTCAGTAGCTTCAAACATTTCTGGTATATGAATAACATGATGTTTTTCAATGGCAAAAATCAATGAATATTGTAAATGCACAAACAGTAATTTCTCCGCATTGCAAGGTGCAATTCTGAAATTTTTTGCTTTTTCCTGCTCCTCTTAGCATGATAAAGAAGATTCAAAGAGAGTGAGATGCCAGCTCCTTTCATTCAGTCAGTAGCTTCAATCATTTCTGGACGTTTTTCAATGGCAAAAATCAATGAATATTGTAAATGCACAAACAGTAATTTCTCCGCATTGCAAGGTGCAATTCTGAAATTTTTTGCTTTTTCCCGCTCCTCTTAGCATGATAAAGAAGATTCAAAGAGAGTGAGATGCCAGCTCCTTTCATTCAGTCAGTAGCTTCAAACATTTCTGGTATATGAATAACATGATGTTTTTCAATGGCAAAAATCAATGAATATTGTAAATGCACAAACAGTAATTTCTCCGCATTGCAAGGTGCAATTCTGAAATTTTTTGCTTTTTCCTGCTCCTCTTAGCATGATAAAGAAGATTCAAAGAGAGTGAGATGCCAGCTCCTTTCATTCAGTCAGTAGCTTCAATCATTTCTGGACGTTTTTCAATGGCAAAAATCAATGAATATTGTAAATGCACAAACAGTAATTTCTCCGCATTGCAAGGTGCAATTCTGAAATTTTTTGCTTTTTCCTGCTCCTCTTAGCATGATAAAGAAGATTCAAAGAGAGTGAGATGCCAGCTCCTTTCATTCAGTCAGTAGCTTCAATCATTTCTGGACGTTTTTCAATGGCAAAAATCAATGAATATTGTAAATGCACAAACAGTAATTTCTCCGCATTGCAAGGTGCAATTCTGAAATTTTTTGCTTTTTCCTGCTCCTCTTAGCATGACAAAGAAGATTCAAAGAGAGTAAGATGCCAGCTCCTTTCATTCAGTCAGTAGCTTCAATCATTTCTGGTATATGAATAACATGATGTTTTTCAATGGCAAAAATCAATGAATATTGTAAATGCACAAACAGTAATTTCTCCGCATTGCAAGGTGCAATTCTGAAATTTTTTGCTTTTTCCTGCTCCTCTTAGCATGATAAAGAAGATTCAAAGAGAGTGAGATGCCAGCTCCTTTCATTCAGTCAGTAGCTTCAATCATTTCTGGACGTTTTTCAATGGCAAAAATCAATGAATATTGTAAATGCACAAACAGTAATTTCTCCGCATTGCAAGGTGCAATTCTGAAATTTTTTGCTTTTTCCTGCTCCTCTTAGCATGATAAAGAAGATTCAAAGAGAGTGAGATGCCAGCTCCTTTCATTCAGTCAGTAGCTTCAATCATTTCTGGACGTTTTTCAATGGCAAAAATCTATGAATATTGTAAATGCACAAACAGTAATTTCTCCGCATTGCAAGGTGCAATTCTGAAATTTTTTGCTTTTTCCTGCTCCTCTTAGCATGATAAAGAAGATTCAAAGAGAGTGAGATGCCAGCTCCTTTCATTCAGTCAGTAGCTTCAAACATTTCTTGTATATGAATAACATGATGTTTTTCAATGGCAAAAATCAATGAATATTGTAGAAGCACAAACAGTAATTTCTCCGCATTGCAAGGTGCAATTCTGAAATTTTTTGCTTTTTCCTGCTCCTCTTAGCATGATAAAGAAGATTCAAAGAGAGTGAGATGCCAGCTCCTTTCATTCAGTCAGTAGCTTCAATCATTTCTTGACGTTTTTCAATGGCAAAAATCAATGAATATTGTAAATGCACAAACAGTAATTTCTCCGCATTGCAAGGTGCAATTCTGAAATTTTTTGCTTTTTCCTGCTCCTCTTAGCATGATAAAGAAGATTCAAAGAGAGTGAGATGCCAGCTCCTTTCATTCAGTCAGTAGCTTCAAACATTTCTGGTATATGAATAACATGATGTTTTTCAATGGCAAAAATCAATGAATATTGTAAATGCACAAACAGTAATTTCTCCGCATTGCAAGGTGCAATTCTGAAATTTTTTGCTTTTTCCTGCTCCTCTTAGCATGATAAAGAAGATTCAAAGAGAGTGAGATGCCAGTTCCTTTCATTCAGTCAGTAGCTTCAATCATTTCTGGACGTTTTTCAATGGCAAAAATCAATGAATATTGTAAATGCACAAACAGTAATTTCTCCGCATTGCAAGGTGCAATTCTGAAATTTTTTGCTTTTTCCTGCTCCTCTTAGCATGATAAAGAAGATTCAAAGAGAGTTAGATGCCAGCTCCTTTCATTCAGTCAGTAGCTTCAAACATTTCTGGTATATGAATAACATGATGTTTTTCAATGGCAAAAATCAATGAATATTGTAAAAGCACAAACAGTAATTTCTCCGCATTGCAAGGTGCAATTCTGAAATTTTTTGCTTTTTCCTGCTCCTCTTAGCATGATAAAGAAGATTCAAAGAGAGTGAGATGCCAGCTCCTTTCATTCAGTCAGTAGCTTCAATCATTTCTGGACGTTTTTCAATGGCAAAAATCAATGAATATTGTAAATGCACAAACAGTAATTTCTCCGCATTGCAAGGTGCAATTCTGAAATTTTTTGCTTTTTCCTGCTCCTCTTAGCATGATAAAGAAGATTCAAAGAGAGTGAGATGCCAGCTCCTTTCATTCAGTCAGTAGCTTCAATCATTTCTGGTATATGAATAACATGATGTTTTTCAATGGCAAAAATCAATGAATATTGTAAATGCACAAACAGTAATTTCTCCACATTGCAAGGTGCAATTCTGAAATTTTTTGCTTTTTCCTGCTCCTCTTAGCATGATAAAGAAGATTCAAAGAGAGTGAGATGCCAGCTCCTTTCATTCAGTCAGTAGCTTCAATCATTTCTGGACGTTTTTCAATGGCAAAAATCAATGAATATTGTAAATGCACAAACAGTAATTTCTCCGCATTGCAAGGTGCAATTCTGAAATTTTTTGCTTTTTCCTGCTCCTCTTAGCATGATAAAGAAGATTCAAAGAGAGCGAGATACCAGCTCCTTTCATTCAGTCAGTAGCTTCAATCATTTCTGGTATATGAATAACATGATGTTTTTCAATGGCAAAAATCAATGAATATTGTAAATGTACAAACAGTAATTTCTCCGCATTGCAAGGTGCAATTGTGAAATTTTTTGCTTTTTCCTGCTCCTCTTAGCATGATAAAGAAGATTCAAAGAGAGTGAGATGCCAGCTCCTTTCATTCAGTCAGTAGCTTCAATTATTTCTGGACGTTTTTCAATGGCAAAAATCAATGAATATTGTAAATGCACAAACAGTAATTTCTCCGCATTGCAAGGTGCAATTCTGAAATTTTTTGCTTTTTCCTGCTCCTCTTAGCATGATAAAGAAGATTCAAAGAGAGTGAGATGCCAGCTCCTTTCATTCAGTCAGTAGCTTCAAACATTTCTGGTATATGAATAACATGATGTTTTTCAATGGCAAAAATCAATGAATATTGTAAATGCACAAACAGTAATTTCTCCGCATTGCAAGGTGCAATTCTGAAATTTTTTGCTTTTTCCTGCTCCTCTTAGCATGATAAAGAAGATTCAAAGAGAGTGAGATGCCAGCTCCTTTCATTCAGTCAGTAGCTTCAATCATTTCTGGACGTTTTTCAATGGCAAAAATCAATGAATATTGTAAATGCACAAACAGTAATTTCTCCGCATTGCAAGGTGCAATTCTGAAATTTTTTGCTTTTTCCTGCTCCTCTTAGCATGATAAAGAAGATTCAAAGAGAGTGAGATGCCAGCTCCTTTCATTCAGTCAGTAGCTTCAATCATTTCTGGTATATGAATAACATGATGTTTTTCAATGGCAAAAATCAATGAATATTGTAAATGCACAAACAGTAATTTCTCCGC
This sequence comes from Phyllobates terribilis, assembly GCF_046119375.1. NCBI lineage: Eukaryota > Metazoa > Chordata > Amphibia > Anura > Dendrobatidae > Phyllobates > Phyllobates terribilis. The sequence goes on from NW_027364334.1 coordinate 246,410, forward strand.
ATTGCAAGGTGCAATTCTGAAATTTTTTGCTTTTTCCTGCTCCTCTTAGCATGATAAAGAAGATTCAAAGAGAGTGAGATGCCAGCTCCTTTCATTCAGTCAGTAGCTTCAATCATTTCTGGACGTTTTTCAATGGCAAAAATCAATGAATATTGTAAATGCACAAACAGTAATTTCTCCGCATTGCAAGGTGCAATTCTGAAATTTTTTGCTTTTTCCTGCTCCTCTTAGCATGATAAACAAGATTCAAAGAGAGTGAGATGCCAGCTCCTTTCATTCAGTCAGTAGCTTCAATCATTTCTGGACGTTTTTCAATGGCAAAAATCAATGAATATTGTAAATGCACAAACAGTAATTTCTCCGCATTGCAAGGTGCAATTCTGAAATTTTTTGCTTTTTCCTGCTCCTCTTAGCATGATAAAGAAGATTCAAAGAGAGTGAGATGCCAGCTCCTTTCATTCAGTCAGTAGCTTCAAACATTTCTGGTATATGAATAACATGATGTTTTTCAATGGCAAAAATCAATGAATATTGTAAATGCACAAACAGTAATTTCTCCGCATTGCAAGGTGCAAGTCTGAAATGTTTTGCTTTTTCCTGCTCCTCTTATCATGATAAAGAAGATACAAAGAGAGTGAGATGCCAGCTACTTTCATTCAGTCAGTAGCTTCAATCATTTCTGGATGTTTTTCAATGGTAAAAATCAATGAATATTGTAAATGCACAAACAGTAATTTCTCCACATTGCAAGGTGCAATTCTGAAATTTTTTGCTTTTTCCTGCTCCTCTTAGCATGATAAAGAAGATTCAAAGAGAGTGAGATGCCAGCTCCTTTCATTCAGTCAGTAGCTTCAAACATTTCTGGTATATGAATAACATGTTTTTCAATGGCAAAAATCAATGAATATTGTAAATGCACAAACAGTAATTTCTCTGCATTGCAAGGTGCAATTCTGAAATTTTTTGCTTTTTCCTGCTCCTCTTAGCATGATAAAGAAGATTCAAAGAGAGTGAGATGCCAGCTACTTTCATTCAGTCAGTAGCTTCAATCATTTCTGGATGTTTTTCAATGGTAAAAATCAATGAATATTGTAAATGCACAAACAGTAATTTCTCCACATTGCAAGGTGCAATTCTGAAATTTTTTGCTTTTTCCTGCTCCTCTTAGCATGATAAAGAAGATTCAAAGAGAGTGAGATGCCAGCTCCTTTCATTCAGTCAGTAGCTTCAAACATTTCTGGTATATGAATAACATGATGTTTTTCAATGGCAAAAATCAATGAATATTGTAAATGCACAAACAGTAATTTCTCCGCATTGCAAGGTGCAATTCTGAAATTTTTTGCTTTTTCCTGCTCCTCTTAGCATGATAAAGAAGATTCAAAGAGAGTGAGATGCCAGCTCCTTTCATTCAGTCAGTAGCTTCAAACATTTCTGGTATATGAATAACATGATGTTTTTCAATGGCAAAAATCAATGAATATTGTAAATGCACAAACAGTAATTTCTCCGCATTGCAAGGTGCAATTCTGAAATTTTTTGCTTTTTCCTGCTCCTCTTAGCATGATAAAGAATATTCAAAGAGAGTGAGATGCCAGCTCCTTTCATTCAGTCAGTAGCTTCAATCATTTCTGGATGTTTTTCAATGGCAAAAATCAATGAATATTGTAAATGCACAAACTGTAATTTCTCCGCATTGCAAGGTGCAATTCTGAAATTTTTTGTTTTTTCCTGCTCCTCTTAGCATGATAAAGAAGATTCAAAGAGAGTGAGATGCCAGCTCCTTTCATTCAGTCAGTAGCTTCAATCATTTCTGGACGTTTTTCAATGGCAAAAATCAATGAATATTGTAAATGCACAAACAGTAATTTCTCCGCATTGCAAGGTGCAATTCTGAAATTTTTTGCTTTTTCCTGCTCCTCTTAGCATGATAAAGAAGATTCAAAGAGAGTGAGATGCCAGCTCCTTTCATTCAGTCAGTACCTTCAATCATTTCTGGATGTTTTTCAATGGCAAAAATCAATGAATATTGTAAATGCACAAACAGTAATTTCTCCGCATTGCAAGGTGCAATTCTGAAATTTTTTGCTTTTTCCCGCTCCTCTTAGCATGATAAAGAAGATTCAAAGAGAGTGAGGTGCCAGCTCCTTTCATTCAGTCAGTAGCTTCAAACATTTCTGGTATATGAATAACATGTTTTTCAATGTCAAAAATCAATGAATATTGTAAATGCACAAACAGTAATTTCTCCGCATTGCAAGGTGCAATTCTGAAATTTTTTGATTTTTCCTGCTCCTCTTAGCATGATAAAGAAGATTCAAAGAGAGTGAGATGCCAGCTCCTTTCATTCAGTCAGTAGCTTCAATCATTTCTGGACGTTTTTCAATGGCAAAAATCAATGAATATTGTAAATGCACAAACAGTAATTTCTCCGCATTGCAAGGTGCAATTCTGAAATTTTTTGCTTTTTCCTGCTCCTCTTAGCATGATAAAGAAGATTCAAAGAGAGTGAGATGCCAGCTCCTTTCATTCAGTCAGTAGCTTCAATCATTTCTGGACGTTTTTCAATGGCAAAAATCAATGAATATTGTAAATGCACAAACAGTAATTTCTCCGCATTGCAAGGTGCAATTCTGAAATTTTTTCTTTTTCCTGCTCCTCTTAGCATGATAAAGAAGATTCAAAGAGAGTGAGATGCCAGCTCCTTTCATTCAGTCAGTAGCTTCAAACATTTCTGGTATATGAATAACATGATGTTTTTCAATGGCAAAAATCAATGAATATTGTAAATGCACAAACAGTAATTTCTCCGCATTGCAAGGTGCAAGTCTGAAATTTTTTGCTTTTTCCTGCTCCTCTTAGCATGGTAAAGAAGATTCAAAGAGAGTGAGATGCCAGCTACTTTCATTCAGTCAGTAGCTTCAATCATTTCTGGACGTTTTTCAATGGTAAAAATCAATGAATATTGTAAATGCACAAACAGTAATTTCTCCACATTGCAAGGTGCAATTCTGAAATTTTTTGCTTTTTCCTGCTCCTCTTAGCATGATAAAGAAGATTCAAAGAGAGTGAGATGCCAGCTCCTTTCATTCAGTCAGTAGCTTCAAACATTTCTGGTATATGAATAACATGATGTTTTTCAATGGCAAAAATCAATGAATATTGTAAATGCACAAACAGTAATTTCTCCGCATTGCAAGGTGCAATTCTGAAATTTTTTGCTTTTTCCTGCTCCTCTTAGCATGATAAAGAAGATTCAAAGAGAGTGAGATGCCAGCTCCTTTCATTCAGTCAGTAGCTTCAAACATTTCTGGTATATGAATAACATGATGTTTTTCAATGGCAAAAATCAATGAATATTGTAAATGCACAAACAGTAATTTCTCCGCATTGCAAGGTGCAATTCTGAAATTTTTTGCTTTTTCCTGCTCCTCTTAGCATGATAAAGAAGATTCAAAGAGAGTGAGATGCCAGCTCCTTTCATTCAGTCAGTAGCTTCAATCATTTCTGGACGTTTTTCAATGGCAAAAATCAATGAATATTGTAAATGCACAAACAGTAATTTCTCCGCATTGCAAGGTGCAATTCTGAAATTTTTTGCTTTTTCCTGCTCCTCTTAGCATGATAAAGAAGATTCAAAGAGAGTGAGATGCCAGCTCCTTTCATTCAGTCAGTAGCTTCAATCATTTCTGGACGTTTTTCAATGGCAAAAATCAATGAATATTGTAAATGCACAAACAGTAATTTCTCCGCATTGCAAGGTGCAATTCTGAAATTTTTTGCTTTTTCCTGCTCCTCTTAACATGATAAAGAAGATTCAAAGAGAGTGAGATGCCAGCTCCTTTCATTCAGTCAGTAGCTTCAATCATTTCTGGACGTTTTTCAATGGCAAAAATCAATGAATATTGTAAATGCACAAACAGTAATTTCTCCGCATTGCAAGGTGCAATTCTGAAATTTTTTGCTTTTTCCTGCTCCTCTTAGCATGATAAAGAAGATTCAAAGAGAGTGAGATGCCAGCTCCTTTGATTCAGTCAGTAGCTTCAATCATTTCTGGACATTTTTCAATGGCAAAAATCAATGAATATTGTAAATGCACAAACAGTAATTTCTCCGCATTGCAAGGTGCAATTCTGAAATTTTTTGCTTTTTCCTGCTCCTCTTAGCATGACAAAGAAGATTCAAAGAGAGTAAGATGCCAGCTCCTTTCATTCAGTCAGTAGCTTCAATCATTTCTGGTATATGAATAACATGATGTTTTTCAATGGCAAAAATCAATGAATATTGTAAATGCACAAACAGTAATTTCTCCGCATTGCAAGGTGCAATTCTGAAATTTTTTGCTTTTTCCTGCTCCTCTTAGCATGATAAAGAAGATTCAAAGAGAGTGAGATGCCAGCTCCTTTCATTCAGTCAGTAGCTTCAATCATTTCTGGACGTTTTTCAATGGCAAAAATCAATGAATATTGTAAATGCACAAACAGTAATTTCTCCGCATTGCAAGGTGCAATTCTGAAATTTTTTGCTTTTTCCTGCTCCTCTTAGCATGATAAAGAAGATTCAAAGAGAGTGAGATGCCAGCTCCTTTCATTCAGTCAGTAGCTTCAATCATTTCTGGACGTTTTTCAATGGCAAAAATCAATGAATATTGTAAATGCACAAACAGTAATTTCTCCGCATTGCAAGGTGCAATTCTGAAATTTTTTGCTTTTTCCTGCTCCTCTTAGCATGATAAAGAAGATTCAAAGAGAGTGAGATGCCAGCTCCTTTCATTCAGTCAGTAGCTTCAAACATTTCTTGTATATGAATAACATGATGTTTTTCAATGGCAAAAATCAATGAATATTGTAAAAGCACAAACAGTAATTTCTCCGCATTGCAAGGTGCAATTCTGAAATTTTTTGCTTTTTCCTGCTCCTCTTAGCATGATAAAGAAGATTCAAAGAGAGTGAGATGCCAGCTCCTTTCATTCAGTCAGTAGCTTCAATCATTTCTGGACGTTTTTCAATGGCAAAAATCAATGAATATTGTAAATGCACAAACAGTAATTTCTCCGCATTGCAAGGTGCAATTCTGAAATTTTTTGCTTTTTCCTGCTCCTCTTAGCATGATAAAGAAGATTCAAAGAGAGTGAGATGCCAGCTCCTTTCATTCAGTCAGTAGCTTCAATCATTTCTGGTATATGAATAACATGATGTTTTTCAATGGCAAAAATCAATGAAAATTGTAAATGCACAAACAGTAATTTCTCCGCATTGCAAGTTGCAATTCTGAAATTTTTTGCTTTTTCCTGCTCCTCTTAGCATGATAAAGAAGATTCAAAGAGAGTGAGATGCCAGCTCCTTTCATTCAGTCAGTAGCTTCAATCATTTCTGGACGTTTTTCAATGGCAAAAATCAATGAATATTGTAAATGCACAAACAGTAATTTCTCCGCATTGCAAGGTGCAATTCTGAAATTTTTTGCTTTTTCCTGCTCCTCTTAGCATGATAAAGAAGATTCAAAGAGAGTGAGATGCCAGCTCCTTTCATTCAGTCAGTAGCTTCAATCATTTCTGGACGTTTTTCAATGGCAAAAATCAATGAATATTGTAAATGCACAAACAGTAATTTCTCCGCATTGCAAGGTGCAATTCTGAAATTTTTTGCTTTTTCCTGCTCCTCTTAGCATGATAAAGAAGATTCAAAGAGAGTTAGATGCCAGCTCCTTTCATTCAGTCAGTAGCTTCAAACATTTCTGGTATATGAATAACATGATGTTTTTCAATGGCAAAAATCAATGAATATTGTAAAAGCACAAACAGTAATTTCTCCGCATTGCAAGGTGCAATTCTGAAATTTTTTGCTTTTTCCTGCTCCTCTTAGCATGATAAAGAAGATTCAAAGAGAGTGAGATGCCAGCTCCTTTCATTCAGTCAGTAGCTTCAATCATTTCTGGACGTTTTTCAATGGCAAAAATCAATGAATATTGTAAATGCACAAACAGTAATTTCTCCGCATTGCAAGGTGCAATTCTGAAATTTTTTGCTTTTTCCTGCTCCTCTTAGCATGATAAAGAAGATTCAAAGAGAGTGAGATGCCAGCTCCTTTCATTCAGTCAGTACCTTCAATCATTTCTGGATGTTTTTCAATGGCAAAAATCAATGAATATTGTAAATGCACAAACAGTAATTTCTCCGCATTGCAAGGTGCAATTCTGAAATTTTTAGCTTTTTCCCGCTCCTCTTAGCATGATAAAGAAGATTCAAAGAGAGTGAGGTGCCAGCTCCTTTCATTCAGTCAGTAGCTTCAAACATTTCTGGTATATGAATAACATGTTTTTCAATGGCAAAAATCAATGAATATTGTAAATGCACAAACAGTAATTTCTCCGCATTGCAAGGTGCAATTCTGAAATTTTTTGATTTTTCCTGCTCCTCTTAGCATGATAAAGAAGATTCAAAGAGAGTGAGATGCCAGCTCCTTTCATTCAGTCAGTAGCTTCAATCATTTCTGGACGTTTTTCAATGGCAAAAATCAATGAATATTGTAAATGCACAAACAGTAATTTCTCCGCATTGCAAGGTGCAATTCTGAAATTTTTTGCTTTTTCCTGCTCCTCTTCGCATGATAAAGAAGATTCAAAGAGAGTGAGATGCCAGCTCCTTTCATTCAGTCAGTAGCTTCAATCATTTCTGGACGTTTTTCAATGGGAAAAATCAATGAATATTGTAAATGCACAAACAGTAATTTCTCCGCATTGCAAGGTGCAATTCTGAAATTTTTTGCTTTTTCCTGCTCCTCTTAGCATGATAAAGAAGATTCAAAGAGAGTGAGATGCCAGCTCCTTTCATTCAGTCAGTAGCTTCAAACATTTCTGGTATATGAATAACAAGTTGTTTTTCAATGGCAAAAATCAATGAATATTGTAAATGCACAAACAGTAATTTCTCCGCATTGCAAGGTGCAAGTCTGAAATTTTTTGCTTTTTCCTGCTCCTCTTAGCATGGTAAAGAAGATTCAAAGAGAGTGAGATGCCAGCTACTTATATTCAGTCAGTAGCTTCAATCATTTCTGGACGTTTTTCAATGGTAAAAATCAATGAATATTGTAAATGCACAAACAGTAATTTCTCCACATTGCAAGGTGCAATTCTGAAATTTTTTGCTTTTTCCTGCTCCTCTTAGCATGATAAAGAAGATTCAAAGAGAGTGAGATGCCAGCTCCTTTCATTCAGTCAGTAGCTTCAAACATTTCTGGTATATGAATAACATGATGTTTTTCAATGGCAAAAATCAATGAATATTGTAAATGCACAAACAGTAATTTCTCCGCATTGCAAGGTGCAATTCTGAAATTTTTTGCTTTTTCCTGCTCCTCTTAGCATGATAAAGAAGATTCAAAGAGAGTGAGATGCCAGCTCCTTTCATTCAGTCAGTAGCTTCAAACATTTCTGGTATATGAATAACATGATGTTTTTCAATGGCAAAAATCAATGAATATTGTAAATGCACAAACAGTAATTTCTCCGCATTGCAAGGTGCAATTCTGAAATTTTTTGCTTTTTCATGCTCCTCTTAGCATGATAAAGAAGATTCAAAGAGAGTGAGATGCCAGCTCCTTTCATTCAGTCAGTAGCTTCAATCATTTCTGGACGTTTTTCAATGGCAAAAATCAATGAATATTGTAAATGCACAAACAGTAATTTCTCCGCATTGCAAGGTGCAATTCTGAAATTTTTTGCTTTTTCCTGCTCCTCTTAGCATGATAAAGAAGATTCAAAGAGAGTGAGATGCAAGCTCCTTTCATTCAGTCAGTAGCTTCAATCATTTCTGGACGTTTTTCAATGGCAAAAATCAATGAATATTGTAAATGCACAAACAGTAATTTCTCCGCATTGCAAGGTGCAATTCTGAAATTTTTTGCTTTTTCCCGCTCCTCTTAGCATGATAAAGAAGATTCAAAGAGAGTGAGATGCCAGCTCCTTTCATTCAGTCAGTAGCTTCAAACATTTCTGGTATATGAATAACATGATGTTTTTCAATGGCAAAAATCAATGAATATTGTAAATGCACAAACAGTAATTTCTCCGCATTGCAAGGTGCAATTCTGAAATTTTTTGCTTTTTCCTGCTCCTCTTAGCATGATAAAGAAGATTCAAAGAGAGTGAGATGCCAGCTCCTTTCATTCAGTCAGTAGCTTCAATCATTTCTGGACGTTTTTCAATGGCAAAAATCAATGAATATTGTAAATGCACAAACAGTAATTTCTCCGCATTGCAAGGTGCAATTCTGAAATTTTTTGCTTTTTCCTGCTCCTCTT